>NC_135333.1:79102255-79262255 GCF_023851605.1 Tamandua tetradactyla | reverse complement strand
TCGTTATTTTTCAGGTTAGTTCTGAGTTTTGTTGCCTTTTAAAGGGAGAGGAAAGCAAACCCCATGCTATCTTATGATCAGCCTTTAAAATGAAAGGGATAAAACATTTTGCATCATTATTCTTTATGAAGAGAAGCACAACAGCCTAAGTAGTCTGCTGTGGGTGGTGGTGGTGGGTGCTTTGATTCTTTTTTTTTTTTAACTAGAACTAGATTAAAACTGATGGTGCAGAGAAGAAAAAAGTTGTTTGTAGCTGAACAATCGAATCTTTCTTGGCTCTTAAAACATTTCAGCAAGTGTCATTCAAATTTGGACTGTTTCTTAAGCTTGACCTTTGACTAGCTTTGTAAAATCTGGCGAGGATGCTAGAATAGCTGCCAAAAAGAGAAAATGACCTTGAAGTTTGAAAACTTAGACAAATTATACGATATGTTAAACCGACTAGTGGTCTTTATGGATGGAAAGTAAAGCTGAGAGGAGAGGAGGTTGGGGGGAAGAAAAGAACCTTGTTCAAGGAAAAAGAAAAATCTCACAGGGCCTCTAAAACAAGCCTCTGAAGACAGAACAGTAATGATGGAGAAATTATGGATCTTGGACCAAGTTAGTTGTGAAACAATGTTTCTAGATGCCCTTGGATGTTATTCATTGGAGCCCAGTGAGTCTATATTGTTAGGAATTCAAGTAATTGCAGGAAGTGTGTTTTGGTGGGTGTGTGGGGAATCAGCATTGGTTGATGGGGGGCAAGCTTGGTTCCTGGACCATTTGATAGGGAGAAAGGGGAGCATGTCATCCTGTGGACCCCAATGTGTGCAAGACCTGCAGAGAAGGGACTTTAGAGAGTTCAGAAATCGAAGTCAGGGATTTGCAACCTCAGCCAGCCCCTAGACAGTTCTCAAAGGGGAGGGCTGTGTGCTTTTCCAGCGTATTGTAGTAGCAGTTTGATTTCCTAGCTTTTATTTCTAATTTCCACAATTGGTAGTTTCAGAAATGGCTTTGGAGGACAGTTTGTTTTTAACGTGGTTGCCTAGTCCCAAATGCCTTGTTTCTTTTGGGAACCGTACCCTTTACCTCCAGAGCTCTTTCGCAGGAGTTTTTCTTTTGGATGGGTCCAGGAGGTAGGGTCCTTCCTCCTGCAGAGGTCACTTTTTGTACGCGGGGTCGTTCCCAGCGTTTGTGAGTAGCATATGCATATGGTTGTGCTGACTGCACTCGCAGGCTTGTAAATTTTCACCCTGGGAAATTAGCAACAAAGCCCGATCTGTCTCGTGGTTGCTTTGCACTTTCCGAGGGCGGCTGTACTTGACTGAGCTGCAGAACAGGCACGCGAGAGCAAGCGAGGGAGCCAGCGAGAGAGGGAGGGAGAGAAGGAAAGGAGAGAAGAGGGGAGGGGTAGGTGGTGGTGGGGTGAGAGGTAAATAGTCTTAAATCGGAAGGGAGCTGCTTCTCTGTGGTCTTGACAAGCGCCGCCTGGGCTCCGCCGGTTCAGTAATAACTGAGTGACCTTTTCTTTGGCTGTATTATGTCTGGCTGGGAAGGGATTGCATTCTGCAGCTGAGAGCCGGAGCTTCCTTCAGCTCGGTTCCTCGCGAGCTGCTGGGGTAAGTTATCTTGAGCCAGGACGGAGAGAGACAGCCTCGGACTGCAGTTGCCTAAAAGGAGGACACCTGTGGCTCAGATGCGGTCAACACCATTACTTGGTGGATCCTTGAGGACCTCATTATTTTAAACTTAAAAAAATAGAGATTCCCTCCCCCCCCTTTTTTTTCAAACAATGCTTCTTTTTGACCTTTCCCAAGGAGAAGCGCTACAAAGCAGCCACTGTGCTTACTGAACGGCGTCCCCCTGTATCGCTTAATTGAGAAGGTAAGTGCAGCAACTGTGTACACACGCGTCGGCTTATTTGTGGTGTGTGTGTCTGCGGGTGCGCGCGTGCGTGTGCGGATGTGGGTATTTTTTTTCTCCTCCAGCCTCTCTTAATGAGGCATAAACTGGAGCTCCATCCCAGCTCCCCACCGCAACTTTCACTCGGGCTGAAGCTCTGCTGAGACGGTTTTGTTTAAATCATGTGAGGCTTCATTATTTTTATGATGAGACATGAAATAGATGCAGGCTGAAGATGTTGATGGAAGGAGGGAGAGCGGCTGCGGCGCGGAACGTCTCAAGTATGACTCGAGTGGATAGTAGTCAAAGTTCAGGATGAACTGCCGCATTTTCACACCCCTGACGCCCGGGGAGAGAGGGGCCAGGAGAGTTAGGAATTGAGAAGTGTTCGGTCCTGGCTCACAAGAAGGAAAATCAGTCCTGGATGGGTTCTCGGCTCTCGCCCCCCCCACACACACACCTCCCCCGCCCCCTTACTTGCTGAAATTCACGACACTACCACCACCCCACGAGTTTAAAATCTTTTAGCTCTTCTTGGCACTTCCCCCCACCCCCCACAGCCATGATAAAATGTTTCAATGAGATGGAAAAGTGGTTATGTTGGGGGGTGGGGGGTGTGGACGAGAGGCGGCCGAGGAGAGAGGTTCAGTGGAACGAGATGCATATGTCCTAATAGGTTGAGATTCAAACTGATGCTGCACATTTTTACAGGGGCTACCCAGATTGCTGTTATGAAATACAAGTCAGATTTATGATCTTTTTCATATTGAACATGATATGCTATGCTAACGCCGCATGTGACAGTTTAATCAAATCCATTTGTTACCACGAAGCTAAAAGGGGCCGTTGGGATTTTAGGATTACGGCCAGAGTTCGGGAAGCATGTGGCTTTGTCATTCGCCATCATTTTGCACACTGCCACACTGCGAGGGGCTCTGTGTTTGCGCCCTGTCTCGTCTGGACGCCCTCATCCCTTCCCCCACCCCCTGCCGCCACTTCGACCCGCTCCCAAAGTGGTTTCACAATAGTCGGTCCTCGGCGGTGTAAGCTGCGCACCAGGTCCACACTTGAGCCAAATCGAGGAGACCCCCTTCCACTTGTACCTTTGGGCTTGCTGCTCAATGCGAAGCTGCTGCAACTCAGACACGCCTAAGTCAACTCATGCAGAAAAAGGAGAAAAGTTTTGGTAAGGTTACAATCTATCATAGATGCACTTTGCCGGCGCTCGGCACTTAGCTGCTCAAAAGCCTTCCTGCTCTTCCGCCGCTTTTGTGTCTTTCTAAAAGATCCGAAATATTATTGTTGTAACTGCTTTGAAAGACTGCTGCTTAAACTAATTAATCTTGCTAGGTGCAACAAATACTGCTACATTCTTTGCAAATCATCTCTGTGTGGCTGCAAAGCCACAACCACAAAAGGCTGGAGCATAAACTCCGCAAGGGATTCTTTGTTAGAGTGTATGTATGTTTCTTATTTTTTTTTTTTTTTATTTTGCATGTGAGCTGCATCAAAATTGAACTCAGTCTTGCAAATCTCTTGTTGGCCTTTGCCAAGCACTAGCACTTTGCTGCCATGGTAACTGTAATTAAACTGATAAGAGTGGGAAAATGTCAGTATCTCTGAGCCTTGCAGCTGCATTGGAGAAAAAGGGAATCAAATTGGTTCCCAGCTCCATTGCTCAAAAGGGGGGCGGGAGGAATGGAAGCATGGGGAGGGGGGCTGGGAGTTGAAGGGGCAGAACAGAGTTAAGCAGCTCCAGTGCCTGAGATCTGGGGACATCTATTAGCATTGTTGTCCCTTAGGGGGCTGAAGCCTGTAGGGATGCTCTGGGCCAGTGAACAGAGAGAACAAGCTTTTAGGCCCAATCTAGTTTTCCGATAGGGGTTGGGGGCTGGGGAGAGGATGAAGATGGGTTGGAGGAGAGAAAATCTTTTGTTTAGTACCTCTTGGCAATCGAATGGCCCTGTTGGCCAAATTCTTTTAATCTGTGTCACTGCTCCCAGCTGCAGGACCTGCATTCCCATTTTAGCATCTTCCTGAGGCACCTCATCTCTGCCAACCCCCTTTATGTATTCTTTCTGTTCCTGCTCCCAAACTGTTCTCTGTGCATCTTTGGAGGGGGTACAGAATGTTTTCCATTCACTATGCGTAGTTAGTCCAAATACATAAAAGACTTTTTTTTAAAGTGCTGCAAATCTATTATTATTATTATTATTATTATTATTATTATTATTATTATTATTTAAACCCCTATGTGTTGTGGAGTTGTGGCTACTTTGTTGTGTTAACTACTGAAGCTGAGACTGTGCGGATGAATGGCACAGAACAAGGGAACATAATGGAGGCAATCAACCGTTAGGCCGCCTCACAATACAATCCAGGCAATTAAAAGCTCACCAGAGTTTAAATGAAATGGTTCTACTTATTTCTGCACACCACACTGCACAGGCTATTATTTATGTCTTTTTTTTAAATTATGATTTCCCTTAAACTGTCAAATAACTCAGAATGGCAGGGTCTCAGAGGCAATAAGAATTTCCCTCAGAACAATTTACATGCCAATCTAAAACTAGTTATGAGTCCTGATGTGCTATGAGCAACTCATGAAATGTTTCTCAGCTTATGAACACAGAACTCAGACATGTTCTTCTGGATGTGGAGAGCAGGCTGCTAACTGCTTCATGCTTTTTAGATACATGGCAAAGGGGTAACTACAAAATAGTTCTTTTTCTACAGCAGTTAACTTGCATGATATTGAAAAGGTTCCATTTACAAGGGGAATGTGAAGTTCTTCAGATGAAGTTCCTGGGAAGGAGTACAAAATATCAAACTCTTTTTATGTCCAGGGCCAAGCAGAATGTAAGAGTTTCAAATATTAATTGGCCTCAATGTGCTAAATTAAAATGTCAGCATAACAAAAACATTTTGTGAAGGCAAGCAGGATAGTGTTACTTATGCCAAAACGTTGTATCTGGTCTCACAAAACATTTTGAATAAAGGTAGTTGACTTTCTGCGCTTCGTAGCAGGAACACAATTGTGGGAAATACAGCTTAGTTCGTCTAATAAAAATTATTATTTTTTTAATTTTCATCTTTGAGCTATGGGATTTTAAAAATAATAGCTTATAAATTAGAAAATTAAAAATGGCTCCTCTGAATATATAATGGATGCTTACAATAACCAAATACAGAAGGTCATTCAGTAAACCAAATGTCCCCCCCCCCCATATATGGTTCCAAGGCACTTGGTTATATTCTGTACTGTAATTAATGGAATTCGTTCCTTCTGGCTCCTTGCTAAAAGTGGATAACCAGTTCTGATCAAAGAAACTTCATTTGTTAGAAGTTCTAGAGAGTGAGATTTAGTAGAGCTATCAAAGGTTATGATTGATCTACACTAGGCCCTTAGCTCCTTCAAAGAAAAGGAACAGAGAGCAGGCTATAGGGATACCACCTGCTCTTCTGTAAAAATCCAGCTGCATCTGCAGCTCCTGCCACCGCGGCTATGAAGACTGTGCAGAAAGACCAGCACCTTGCTTTCTCCCCTGCCATTCCCTACTCTCACTCTCTATCAGACAAGTTATTTTCTAATGAAAGTTCAACACCATAACAATAATATGTACAATTCATGTATTATTTGTAAGTAGAAAAGTTATTCAGTTGTGGGAGTCCATCGATGTTGCCATGTGATTTTTGAAGAAAAGGCAGTTGAAGGTAATTGGGATGAGGCAGTCATCAGAAGGCAGCAGAGGAAACTGAAGAGGCTTTAGGTATTTGAAAAGGGAAATGCAGAATATTATAGCTTGGCATTTCCTTTTTTGATACTGTTTCAAGTGCATGCACATTTGGTGTCTTATATCCTACTACATACAAGTTTAAAACTTTATGCGGAGACCGGACCATGCACCTAAAACAACTTTATGCAGAGAAGAGGAAGCAAAGGATAGCAGTGGGAATTCTGGACTGTAAAAGGGTCACCATGTCCCAAGTCTACAGCATAACCATCATTCAGCTTTGAGCAAATCCTTCAGCCTCTCTTGAGCTGCTGTATCATAATTTGTAAACTGAGGAAATCTGGAATAGATGCTATCTGCAGTATGTTATGGTAGTTAAAAAGGTATTTGATATATATGAAGACATTATAGTTGGTCCAGCTTTTTCCCAGACTGGGTGTTTGATACTTAAGTAATGAGAAACTCAAAGGTGAGCATCAGTCTCACTGGAAAGATTTCAGTCAAGTTGTAAAAACCAACAGAACTCAGATGGAGAGATACCTTAAATATAGAAATACCTCTATGTTTATATAGTCCGTACATAATATACATATGTATTGTAATTATATATGTTTATGTAATTTTATATATATATATATATGTAATTTATATATTTGGGCTTTGCCTTCTGTTGTTTCTTCTTACCCCATAAAATAAATAAGAATATCGTAATGGTAATGAATTGTACAATTTTATACTTTAGTTTACCTAAAAGCAAGTCATGTATAGTTAGTTAATATGCCATTAGTATGGGCACCCAACAGATACTTGTGAATATAAATACAATGTTTGTCTTAATATAGTGAATACATTGAAATATTGAGCACTCGAAAGAAGAATGGGAATGCAAACAAGTAATATAGGATTGGTGAGCATTTCAGGTGACTGTCAAGCGGAAGGAGAATACACACTGGGGCATCTCCTTCTATCATCAAGCACATATGAAGTGAAATTTTTAGTCAATTAAGAAAAACTCATTTTTGATTCTTATAGACTATGCATAGATTAGTTTGTTAAATAACTTTCTTTAAAAATCATTAGCCATTTTCTAATATTTCTCCTTAAGGGAAATGTTCTGTGAGGGGAACGGGAACTCTGTGAAATTATTTAGTGTTATTTAAGTCTGTGTATATAATGTTAGCTTGCTGTTTACAACATGAATTCATTCTTTTTTTTACCACTTTATACTTGTGACATTGGTAAATGATTTGATAAGGACTTTAAAGTTTGAGACTTTTTCCAAAATTTAGTTTGATTTTGGTACAGCCCTAAAAAAAGAAAATCTACAAGACAATATTAGATATTTAACTTGTTTCAGGTCTTTTGGCATCTTTTCATTGTCTCGTAGTCCCAGCCCTCTTTTTGTGTGTGTCTTGTTTCAGGTATACAAATGCTCTCAGTCCAGCCAGACACCAAGCCGAAAGGTTGTGCTGGCTGCAACCGAAAGATCAAGGACCGATATCTTCTAAAGGCACTGGACAAATACTGGCATGAAGACTGCCTGAAGTGTGCCTGCTGCGACTGTCGTTTGGGAGAAGTGGGCTCCACCCTGTATACTAAAGCTAATCTTATCCTTTGTCGCAGAGACTATCTGAGGTAGGAATTATCCTTGCACACCAGTCATGGCTGGATTCATTTTTAAATACTTTTGTGTGCTTTTTGTTTTATTTTCAGCTTATATTCCTGAAAGATGTTGACCTGTCAGCCTTTAAAATGTTGTCCAGTGTGTTTCCTCAAATTACTGCTTAAGGATGGCCAATTATAAAACACATATTTAAAGTATTTTGATTTGGCATGCCCAGCTATTCATACTTAGAAAGAGGTTATTCCACTGACTATACTGAAACTGTCAGTTAGTGTCAAGGATGTATTTGATAAAAATAAGCATATGTTTTAAAATTAGAGTCTAAGGGGCAAGGTAGTCTGAGAATAACCCGAAGAAATGGGTCAGCTGTTTGGTTAAACATTTGATTCTATTTTGCAAAAAAGTCCAATTTGAGAAACATATACGGGAAGTATTTTAAGTGCTCTTCTTAGTTGGACCTGAATTTAGTTCTCTAAAGTTATTCAGCTATCCTTTCTGATTCAGCTTTGTAGAGAACTTCAGTTTTAAATTCTTCACTGGTAGATATTATATACACACAAACATAGACACAGTTTTGCATACTTTCCCCAAGTGTAAATACAGCTACCTCCTCCCCCGGCCCCCACCTCCATGACCTTCCAAATGGCCTTCACAGAGATATCACTGGGCCACCAGCCATAGATTTGCCAGGACCTTTATGGGAAATAACAAAGTAAGGGCCCCATCCATAGGGGGAAATGATAGCCACTTTCCAAAATATACCCAACTGAATAGTTTCAGGACAAAGCAGATGTTCTTGGTTATGGACCCATGGGGCTGAAAGTGAGGTAGAGCCTCAGTGCACTAAACCTTTTATGTTTCCCAACCTGTAGTGCTCAACACATGCATTCCTATTTAGGAAAAATTATTTTGCTTTTCAGGGAACTTTGTGACTTCATTCAGCTGCAAGTTATTTTATTAATAAAGCAAGATCTATCAAATTAAGGAAATGATATATGGCATCATTGGGGTTTTCCTATTTGATACAATGGATCATTTTTCTGGTACGACATTGTCTGACAATTTATTTTGAACTTTTTCCCCCGTGACACAAAATGTATCAATTAGCAGGAGAATGCAATGATCTTGGTCATTTTAGGTGTTTTCCAGGGCCTCTGGTGCTGTTGAGTATGTAATTTACTTATTTTCGGTCAAATTCAATCTGTATATACAAAAATACATCATTTGATTAATGGTGGTTATAAAATGGTGAATCTAGTACCGTTTATCAGATTCTACTCTGGTCCCTCTTAGGACCACCTCAGCTGACAGCCTCCTAATAATGACTACTTGTTACCGCTTTCTCTGTGTTCCAGGCACACAAAACACGCATAAGATGCCAAGAATGGGAAACAATGCCTTAAAGGCAGGATTTCCCTTATTTTGATGCACAACTAATCAAAATTAATATAGTGCGTGGGTCTTTTAGAACTCTCTAGTCTCTGAACTTTCCTCTTTGAAATAAAAATGTCTCCTCTGTTCATTTTGAGTTAGAGCTCCGTTTCCACAGAAAGTATTTGTATTGCATATAGTGATTTAATATTGCTTCCCTAGTTTTGCTTTACTTATACTAACCAATAGGCAAAGCTTTCTGACTCCTTTTTGACTTTTACATTTATTTGCAATTTCAGTTTCCCAAGCGGGTTCATACTAGGACAATTCCAAACACAGAATCTATATAGTCTGGACAAGGTTTTCTAATAAGCAAATAAAGTAAGAAATGAAGTCTCTTGAAACATTTATATACTTGTAAATAAAAAAACTAAAGATATCAATCAAATGCCTGTGTTGTGAGAAAAACTGCATTATAGTTGTCAGTGTAGTATCAAGCAAGCAAAAGTAACTTTATTTTTGTTTTGTTCTTCCTTATGTTCTTAAAAATATGCTAAACTGGCATTTTATAGTCTCATGTTAGTGTTTCGTTGAAGGGAATTTATCAAAATAGTTTTTGTATCAGAAATCTTTATTTCTAAAAGAGTCTATATGATGCTTTTTATGATAGAACTCAGTTAATTTTGCTTTGGCTCAAACGTTTAATGCTAGTTAACTTTATTAAAATATAATCGTACTTTCTCAAATATAAATTTTGGTCCTGATTGCCAATATAGTCATTTATTAGTATACAATTTCCTTTTGAATTGGTCATTACCATAGTAATGGCCAGTTGTTATGTTAACAGCCTGAGGGTTGTTAACATTTCAAACTCGGTTGTTAATAGCAAGTTTATCCCTTATTTAAACTGAAGATTTTCTGTATATAGCATGACTTCTTTGGTGACTACTAATCCCTCAACACTTAAAAATTACAGAAATGAAGTGAGGAATGGGTGGGTATGTGTGTAAAGACACTGTGTTTTATACATTATACCACAAAGGTGATATTAGCTTTATGCAGAAAATATCTATCTCAATGAAATTGTGTATATGTTCATCAGCATATGTCTCTGATGGACAAATTAAAGTAGTCATTCTGTTATGTTAAACCAAATTAATTTGCAAATTAATTTCTTTGAATGTATATAAGTCATTTAAAATTTTCATTGAATGCTTTCTATGTGAGAGGCTTAGTTTTAGGCAATGGATATAAGTGAGGTAAAAAAGGAGCTGTGCCTAAGATTGTTAATAATTATTTAATTACACAAAAATCTGTAATATGATCATTGAATCAATAGTATCCTGTGTCTGTTTTCCAGAGCTTTGAAAATAATTTCTCATTTCTCTCCTAATTCAGATTTTTTTGGTATTTTGCACAACCAATTCTTAACCATAAAATTCTATTAAAATGTAGATTTGTTTTGTTTTGTCTTGTTTTTTGTTTTGGCTTTTATGTAATTCCTTTGAGGTGCCAGACAGGCCAAAAATAACTTACAGATTTGTATTTCTCTGTCTAAATTGATAGGCACCTAAGTAAGAACATGAAAATGATAAACAAAAAATAGTAGTTTTCCTGTATAGTAAATTATTGGTTATAAATACTATCTTGGGCCAGATAATGTTTCATATCTAAGGAAAAGTGAAATATTTGTGCCAATTGTATCCAACACCTAATTAACTTCTCTGCAGAATACAAAAACAAGAAGAAAAAAACAGAAAAGGAAAAAAAAACTTCTCATGCTGAACAATGAGTCTTAAATCTACATTTTATTTTGTATTACTTCAGTTAGTGATAGCGATGACATGTTTAACAAGTTCTTTGAATGATAATTTATGATACTAAATGATATAAAATATTAGAATTTAGATCATGAGATATTTTCTTAAGAACTGTAGTAACTATTATTCTGGTAAATGTGGTTTCTTTCAGTTTTGCTATCCCTCCTTTGTGGCACAGTTGGTATGTTCAAGGAAAGAAAAGACAGCTATTCTACAATCTATGTACTGAGTTTCAAACCTGGATAGTAAATTGTTTACTTTCCATAACAGAGTTGATATATCATTTTTTTATAGAACATAAAATACACATATCTGACAAGGCAGAATTTACCCATTTGTAGGATTGTTATCATCTTTTGAAAACTCATTAGGTAAAGGAATAGAAGGATTGGATTTTTAAAAACTCCCTTTATTCTCAAGCTTTCTGACTAAAACTATGAAGCCAATTTTTATAGTCAAAATTTATATTCCAGGACTTAGAAATGTATCTGTTAAAAAATATGTCCAATGCATATGTATATAACTATTATCTTTAAAGTAAAAGGTAAGCTTATAACAAGATGCCTAAAGTGGATTAGCAATTACTGTGTAAAATAGCATAGCTTTAGTAGTGATTCTAGTCACTGTTAAACGATCGTCCTTATTTCAGTTTGGAAAACAGACAGAAAGTAGTGTATAGTCAGTTTTTGAATTAAGATTTTGTGATAAGCATTAAACAATCAGAAGCAGGACAAAAATTAAAATATTTTACTTTTCATCTTGGAGGCAATAAAGAACAGAATTCCACTCAAGTTTTTGGGTAATTTTTGTTTGTGTTTAGTGAAGCCTGTAACTTCTTCTGATATATTTTAAGCATTTGGTAGATACAAGCTGTATCTTTTGTCTCTTGCCAAAGACTTTTATTCAAAGCGCCATGAAAGCTGCTTATGGCTCTTCCTATGAGAAGCTGAAATGTCTTATATAAAATTTAATGCAACTTGCTATTTTCATTCCTGAGGATGATTTGTTTAAAATGAAACTACTGCGGAAGAGTCATGTTTCACACATCACCATAGTTGCCAATTAACTCATATGAGTTGAGGCTGCAATTTTGACTACCAATTTTATAATGATTTAATTCATTATAAATATATAAACTTTAAAATAGAAAATTAAAGTAAAATGCTATATAGAACTTATATCTAGCTCTGCTTATTTCAAACTGATCAGCTTGGTGCTTTTGAAATTTCATATAAGGTTAAATTTATATTGGCACATAATTATAGCATTCAAAGTAAATGTGAATATATTATTAATATTATTTTATATGACAATTCACAGAACACATTTTTTTGAAAAAAATAAATAAAGTGCTATTCTTTTTTCTTTCATTGCCACCTTTCTGTTAGACTTTTGGGAAGTAGCACATCTTTATTATTTGAAAAAAATCACATTTTATTGTCTTAAATTTTTGAAACCTTAAGCTTTTATTTGGAATGCAACTCATTATAAATAAACTTTTTCTCTGTGAGCTTCCCTAAAACCTTAGTATAGTCATATTTTACCATATTTAAATGTCTACATTAGTCTCACTGTTATGAAATATTTTGGCATAAGTGTATATTTTAGAACACATGGTCTGCTAAAAATATACTGTTATATTTCTTGCAAATTAGCTTATTTGTAGCTTCATAAAAGTTGTGATTTTAAGATGATTTTTCATATTTTCATCAGAGAGAATTATTGAAATCTGTCTTAGACATTTTAAACTATATTCTGTTCATGGACCAGCATAAATTGGGAGTGATACTTTTGTTTTGTACAATATTTTGAGAGACTGTCCCACACTCTGGGGGGGGGGGGGAAGAAACAACAAAATTTTTAGATTCACACTTGCTGTCCTGAGTGAAAACTCCCCTATTACAATTTCTGTCAAAAATATTTAATCCACTACATGTTTAGAATTTCCCCTAATTTTTAAATTTATCTACGATATCTTTCCATCCTTAATTCTGTCATACATCCATTTTCAATGAATGAGTGTTTAAGTATCTAATATAGTTAATTATTTTAGTCTTGTAGCTTTGTTCTTTGTTTTATAGATTTGAGATACTCCTCTGATGAATATTACATTTTTTTAAAAACTACCTTTTTTGATATGTTACATTTTTTATCTTTTTATAAAACATGGAATACTTCAGTCAGGATAATTTTTACACATAAGATGGATATGTTAGACATATCTGACTTAGCAAAAAATATTCTGTTTCTATAAGTATATTTAGGATTAAATGCATCTGGAAAAACTATTTGAGAATTGCTAAAATTGCTTATTTTGCACTTTGTAAATACACAGAACTCTGGGGAAAAAAACTCTATTTTTAGTTACTCTTAGAATAAATCAAAGTTAGCCAGTACTTCATTTATAAACTCCCCATTAACTTCCATTAAGAGACTAATAATAAATTTTCATGCTGTGTTTTGACTGTATAAACATAATTTATTAAAGAATCTCATTTTTAAATATGCTGAAAGTAGTAATTTTGTAAATGGTTTGGATGAATATATGTATTGTAGAAATATGTTATGTAGTTCAGTTTTCTGCTTCACATAAAAAACATATAGCCTAAAAGAAGAATTGCCCCAACTAAATAGCAATTGTATTTCCCTTCACTTACACAGTGAGGTACTGAAATTTCATTTTGAATTCGTTTTTAAAACATTTTTCTCGGTTCCTGTAAGAATGTCTTCTATTATTTAAAATCATGCACTGCAACCTCATCCCTACTTCCAAAAAAAATATTAGTTAACATATCCTACTTTTATCAATGGGTGTTAAAATTTATTAACTGTAAATGCAGGACAGGATCTTGAAAGCAAGAAAACCAAATAAAAATAGCAATATTTTATTTAAGTAACTAAGTGCTTTTATAAAACAGCATTTACATTAGCCATGTTTCTTGAGAAAGCCATTTTCATGTCTTTTCTCTCTTTTTTTTCTATTTTTTTGTTTCACAGCCCTGTAAAAGTTGGTTTATGTAAGTGATTACTCATAGTGATACATGGAGTTTTCACCGTTAAGCACTATGAAAGTGTGTGGGTGTGCACATGCATTTGCACGCACAGATATTAGACTCTATAACATTAGAATAAACATTACCTTCTGTCATCATTGACTTTGATCCCATCACCTCACTTTTGTAGGCTTTGACACTTGTAACATTCAGTTATTTGACACCAGCTATTTTCTTAGTTTTGCAGACTAAAGCACTGATTTATTCCGGTAGGATTTTCACCACCTCAAGAGGAAAGACAAACTGTAAAAAACCAAAGAATGCCTAAATTTATTCCCTTGTGATTTTTAACATCCTATTCTCTTTTCCTTCACTCCAAGGGAGTTGGATACGGTCTGTTCTATTTCTGTTTCCACCGTTGTAAACGTACTTGTTTTGATGATTAACCATACATTTCTCTTTTCAAGGTCCTTATAAGAAATTTATTTTGAAATGTAGGCTTACATTGTGCAGGAAAAAAATGTGGCATTTAGATTTTCATTTCTTGCTTTAAAGCTTTTGCCTACTGAAGCCTTTTCTTTCCTATTATCGGTGTTATTGAGTAACTTTACTCTGAAACTGTTAGGATCTATACATTCCCTTTTATTACATATTTACTGTATTCATGAAATACACACATCAATTCTATACTGTCACCTGAGTCGTTTTTGGTTTCAGACACTATATTTTCAAAACTTCTTAATAAGCCTTTGTTGTTGAAGTTAGATAAAGCCTCCAAATCTTTTGCTGGATTTCTTTGCTCCATAGGGTTAATTTGTTATGGTACAAAAGTCTCTAGCAGCGGGCCTTACTAGTTTAAAATAAAATCACACTTGAGATAAGTAATCATCTTGGAATAGTCAGGTCCATGACTTGAAGTTAGAAAATTAATATTAAGCTGCGTGTATTGTTAGACTCTAATCAGCATGTGTTGTTATGATTCAATTTAATATAAAAAACTCTCCAACTGGGCTACAGGGAAAATAAAAGACTCTTAGGAATTCAAAGAGTATTTGTAAGGGAATTTTCCAAAGTCATATTTAAGTAAATTTGTTATTACTAATCCAGTAGAACATCATCCACATTAAACCCATTCTTATTAACAAAAACAGAAAGTCAGTTTTAGTAAACATAAATATCAGCTCTGACAAGGACTAGTTAAAGGGTCAATAAAATTAATAAAATGTGCTAATGCTAACATTTAATTGTAATCTAAATACCACAGAGGAAAAAATTAATTCTTATTTCATTTATACTATAGGATCCCATCAGGCCATATCAAGGGCAAAAGGCAAATTTTAGAGATCACTACTCTATTTTTATTTCAAAAAACCCTGAGAAAAACATGTTTTTATTAAAAGTGATCTTAAGAGAAATACAAATTTAACAAATATTTTTAAAATTAGTTTATTCTCTTGTTTATGTATTTTGAAAACTCTTAAGTAACATTCTGATACACCTTTAACCAAAAAGACTGTTCCACTTTAAAATGCTTTTTGGCATGCAGTATGATGCTTGCTTTGTGTTTACCAACTGCTCAAAAAATACATATATTCTGACCATGAGCTACATAAAAAGACTAAGTAAGATAAGTGATTAATACCTGTTTCTTTATTTGGGTGCACAGAGATGGGGGAGGGGGGTGTCAAAAAAGCAATCAGTTGTGCATGATTATTAGTTTATTGGGCAAGTTTGTGTTTTACAGGTGTGAAGTGAAACTATATTGTCAACATATTGCTAAAGCCTGTAAGTATCACATGTGAATATATCTGCTGAGGAATTGGGGAGACAGAGAAATGATAAGTTATTGAACTGCTTTATAACTTATAATGAATGCTAGTATCTTTCTGCCACTCATTAGAAGAAAAATTTTAGAAAAGTTCTGAGTTAGAAGATTCTTCTTTCCACACCATGTCCTTGTTTAGAGAGAGCTGTGAGGTTTTTATTTACAATTATTCACATTGCCATCTCTTTAACAGTTTTGCAATGAAACAATTTAGCCACTTAAATATTTGGATGCCAATAGTCCATCCTATAAATAATGAATGGAGACTATTGTAGTTCTAATTGATTTTGTATAATGTATAAATAGAAAGTATAAAGTTATTAATATTTTACTCTGCAAAGAATAAAGTATTTGGGGTGGGGAATATGGAAGAACTTAAGGCCAGGTTATTTTTCAAATGTTCTATAACTGATAAATTTTGTCACTGTGGCTATTAAATAACTAAGTAGAATACATGTGAGTTTTAATCTAGTTATGTCCTGTGGAGCCAATAGAGAGAATAAGAGTTGTGATAAAAGGAGATTAGAAAATGTTTTGAAAAAGGGAGGATATAACTAATAAACTTTAGTAAAAATCATTTTGGAAGCCAGTAGTCCTGCTTTTGAAAGCTAAGCTCCTAGCTTTATAGTTATGTTTTGGAGGTAGAGTAAGAGAGGGTTAACTAGGAAATGTTTATGCTGTTTGTATTGTAATCTCTTATCACAGATGTTAAGCTAACGAGAGAGGTACAATTGATGTCCCTTGCAAAATGCTTTAACATCCCTGGCCCCTATTTTCTCATTCAACAAGTATCACTGTTCTACATGCTTTAGATATTTGTGCAGGGCCCTGGGCTACAGCACTGAACAGAACATGGAAACATCTCCTCCCCTTACACAGTTTATATTCCATTTAGCAGAAGTAGATAATCAACAAAGTAAGTATGCATAGAGTATGTTATAAGGTGATAAAACCTATGAGGCAAAAAAAAAAAAAGCAGTATAAGAGGTTCACAGAATTTGTATGTGCACATGTGATGGGATTTGAAATATTAAATACGGTAGACAGAGATGGCTTCGCTGACATGGAGCCTTGAATAAAGGCCTAAAGAAAGTGAAGGAGCTAGCCATAGGAATCTGTGGGAAAGACATTCTGGCACGGGGAACAGGTAGTATTGAGGCCCTATGATGGGATCTTGCACCTGGAGTCAGGGAGAGCAGAAGAGGCAAGGATTAGTTATCTCCTGTTGCTGTTACAACCAGACTATCCCTATCCATTTCCAAATGTCCCCAAAGGATCGCTAAAACCTTCCATTTGAGAACCACTGTAAAGCTTATCCATTTAGGCTGTTAATGAATTTAATTCCATTTGGGATTAGAGGTCTCATCTGTTAAATTGGGCGGGATTTTTTTTTTTTTTTTTTTATTACTAGCAGTTTCTTTGGGTGTCTTTTTATTTGGCTACACTGATGACCCTGTGTGATTAAGTAATAGTTGTAAAATATTATGAATCTGAAAATAGACCTCAGGATTTGGTCCCTTGATTGTTGCTAAATAACGGGAGCTGCTGACATGGTAGTATGTTTGTTTTTAAGTTAAGGCATCTACTTACAAGTTACTAATATGCTTAATGGACTATTTATACATTATAGTATTTCAGTTTGAAATATAAGGAAACCCATTTTCATGAAGGCCAGGGTGGTCTACACAGCACATTTGAGGGTAACACATTGAACATTAAACTCTGTCCTGATCACAAAGTGATTGACATTTTTTTTTAACACTTAGATAAGAAAAATTGTCAAGATGTGGATTTTTCCAGGCTGCCAGTTTTGTACTCTTGAGGTGGAAACATCAGTTTTTCATGGACTGAAGACTGGCCTTTTTCCCTTTTTCCCTCATCTTTTTAAAGCCAAGCAGTGCCCTATTTAATTGAATTATTCTCTAGCAAAAACATTTCAAATAAAATATTTGTTCTGATTATTTTATTTTAAATGTATCCAAGTCTAGCATTTAGAGAAGACAAGTTAAAGATGTTGTTATTTAAAACAATTTAATTAACCACATTCTGGATGAGAAGTGATGAGACATGTTACATAAGCATCCTGTTTATACTTGTATTTCTCAGTGCTGACTGTAGCTCACTAATGTTAGTTTGAAATCAATATAAGCTAAGCATTCCTTCAAAACTAAGACAATCATAAACATTACTACTATGTGAATGGGATTTGTATATGCAAACTGTTTTCAAAAGTACATTTATCAAAAGATAAGGTGGGGTGTTAGGATATCAAAAGATAAATGTAAACTTTAAATGTAAATCAAAGTATATGAGCCTTTATATGCATAAAATGGGCTAGGATAGGGCAGTGCGATGGTGACTCGGGCAGAATTCTCGCCTGCCATCTGAGGACCCGGATTCAATTCCTGGTGCCTGCCCATACCAAAAAAAAAGGTGGGGTGTTAGGATATCATGGCACATTATTGGTACATTAGCTGAGAAAATATGCTAATGTGCCTTGAATGTAACAAGGAGGGAAGGACAGCGTGAATAAGTGAGCTTTCAAAATGGTGGCCGTCTGTGTATTGAATGCAAGAATCAGGAACATAGCTTCAAGAATGCTAGAAGACAGCGCCTTTAAAAGTCTTCATTCCTGCTGTCAACCTGAACATTCTGGGTGCTTTTGCCTGCTAGAATTTCTAGCAGTCCTCTTATTCCTTTGATAGATGGGACATCTGCTGTAGCTGCCATCTTGTCCTGGTAGATTTGATGACCTATATTCCTAGTCATTTTGCACATCTCGCTGTCCAAAGCAGACTTATCTGTGATTGATTTTAAGGTAAAGTTGCTTGATCTTGACCTGATCATTTGCTCAGTGCTTAAATTATCTTGTTAGTGGTAGTTGTGAAACCAAACCACTGGCTTTGGATTATAGATCACCTTATTTGATGGAACATAAATGCTTTATCTTCTCTGTTAACTGAATTTCTACAGTGATCTGAGAAAAAGTTATACATTTTGAGGAGCTTAATTTAAAAAAAAAAACACCTTTTAAAATTTTCCTTTAGGAATTTATCTGCTGCATGGTAAACGGAGACTTTCCTTTTCTCCACAGCTCATTTTTGTTTTTTGTATGCTGTATGGTGGTGGTCCCATTTCATTCTCTCTCCATGTGACTATCCCGTTATTGTAGCACCATTTGTTGATTTTTGGGGGGAGCAGGGGTGGGGGATGAGAAGTGCACAGGCTGGGAATTGAACCCTGGTCTCCCACATGACAGGGGAGAATTCTATTGCTGAACTTCCCTTGCACCCCTCCACAACTCATTTTTTTTTTTTTTACAATAATTCTGAAGTCACAAGCTATCCTACATTCATTTTAACACATAAATATATTTTAAATAATTCACTGTTTCTAATTTTTGTGCCGCATTCACTGTTTGCTCTTCCTACCATCAGCTACCATTACTGGCAAATTAGTCATGTATTACTATCGTGGTTTTTATCCTGATTTCATCTTCTGTGAAAATCACTTTACAGAAAGAAAAATGTCACATGAGTTCCTACCAATTCCCTAAAAATCAACCAAACTAGGCAAGTTTAAATCTAATCCCCACATTTTATAGGCATGTGAAGTAGCATAATGGTGAAAAGCCCTGATTCAAAGCCTGCTGCATCCCTGTTCTCTGTTCTTTGGCAAGTTTCTAAACCTCTCCCAGCCTCAGTTTACATGCTTATTCATAGAACCGATAGGCGGTATCAGTGAAGCACCATATGTAATGAGGAGTTGAACACTTTGGCAGATACTCCAATGTGAGTAGCTGTTGTTATAAGAAAAGAATAGCACTGAGTTATGAAGATAAGATAGAGGGAAAATTAAACATGTCAGGAGAAGCTTAAAGAAACAGATTAAGATGGGGTTTAAGAATGACTAATACGCAGGACTAAGAAAGGCTACTGCTGTAGATCTCTTATCAACTTTTCATCTACAAAGAAGGAAGGTGAAGAATGTCTAAATACTGTGCGAACAAAGGCCGTTAAGGGAAAAAATATATTTCTTAAGTGGAGACGACTGGAATTTGGAATGGGTAATTAAATTAATATAATTACTTGTGTAACTGAGGTGGTAGTTTTCTGAAACATCTTACATGCCCATGCTTTTCCCATTTTGGCATATGAAAGTTCTCTGGCCTTGTAATGCATTATATTTAATATTCCAGAGAGTAGAATTATGTGTATAATTTTAAGTTGTTTTAGGTTTCCTTTACAACCTTGATTTTTGTGTCATTTTCTCTGGCAACGAGAACAATTGAATGCCAATATCTTTTTACTGATATTCTATTTCACAGTGTTCTCTAAACAAATTTATACATGCACCTTCAGTTTATGTAATCACATATATATATATATATATATACATATATCTCACATATATCAAATTTCATATTTTTAATTATGAAAAGATATTTAAAAGATAAGAGAAAATAAATAGAAATAGAAATGCTAATAATTCCTTAAGCATCCCTGAGTATTTTGCACACCCAATTTGGAGAGCGCTATTATGTCTTCATAGCTTTTTATTTTTTTTTACATGGGCAGGCACCGGGACTTGAACACAGGTCTCTGGCATGGCAGGCAAGAACTCTGCCTGCTGAGCCACCACTGCCCACCTTCTTCAAAGCTTTTTAAGATTAATTGAAAGGTTTTGGTAATGATACTTGTGAATAAAGGGAGAAAATACCAATATTTGGGAAAAGAGTTTTGAGAGAAAAATGTGGTAGCTATTTGAAAGGAAAGGACTTTCTAAGCTTAAACTAATATGCTATGCTCTATTCATTTAATATTCAATCAAGGCTTTCTTTCATGAGAAATGTGATGATATTTGTGCACTCTCTCCAATGCTGTACCATCACCACTGTAAACACTAATATGAGACAGGCTTTCTCTCCCTCCCCAGTATCCCCCATTCAGGACACAGACTTTAGATAGATAAATGCTAAGAGAATCCTATGTACTAAAGGCAGTGTTTACTGTATGTAATACATATCATTGTTTGTCTCCTGTAGTGAAAAATACTTGTGTCGTGCTGTTAAAATGCCCTCCTGACAGACCAGTGCTTGCTATTATAGGGTCCATTGCTTAAAAAAATGATACACTGACAGAAATACAATTTAGGAAAATTTAACACCAAGGGTAGTCAACCATGTAGGGTACTATTAAAGGGCCAAAACTCAAGGCCAGGGGTTTATTTAAAAAAAGAGACACAGTGCATTTGCTGGTAGTAGGCAAAGTTAAAAGAAAAAAAAAGTCAAACTTGAATCCCTTGCCCTCTAGTCTGCAGAAAATTAATGAAAGCAACAGTTCAATAAGATTTTATTGCAGAAATGTTTAAGTGAAATATTTTAAGGATGCTTCAGAATTTTTAAACAGTTAGTTACCATTTAGAAAGCTATAACACTCCCATGCGTAACAAATTGTTAATGCTGGATCTTAGGTACACCCAGTGATTTTCTTAAAATGTGAAATCAAAGCTGATTAATCTGAATCATTTTGTTCTTTTCATTTTTGTGTGTGCAGTTTTTAAATATATTTGAGATTGACAGGTCAAAGAGTACCCACAATTACTACATTTTAAAATGCAAGCTATTGTCCAACTACCCTTCTGGACAGAGTTTGGTAGTTAAATATATTGGATTTGTAATAAGACCTTTGGAAAAGGAAAATAACCAAAGATGAGATGTGATACATTGGATTTTTAGAAGAGTACAGAATGTTTTAATGAATAAACTGCTACTGAATTAACATACAGCATGTGTTTTTAAGCTATCGCATGGCTATATTATTAGGGAGAAAAACCCATGAATTTAGATGAGATGTAGTGTTTAATTTTACCATTTTAAAAACAAAACTGTCATCAGTAATATTTGAGTACCAACTGGTCAGAAGTTTACAAAAATAATGTAGTAAATAATCTGAGCCTCAAGAAGCTTAACTAAGTCACCAGGAATTAGAAAAAAAAAAAAATCATCAGCTGCCATGGGGAATCAAAACATGTGTATCCTAAAAGAAAAAATAATAATAAAAAAAGATGTGTATCCTGAATTCTCTAGCCTGAGTTTTATTGCCACACCTTAGGATGAGCCTTGGGAGGATAAATTAGTCCTGACAAGAAAGAATGTCCGAAGATAAAATGCAAGGTCTTTGCAGATGTCCTCCAGAATTCAGTTGGCCTGAATTTGAAGATATTATACAATTTTTTCCCCCTGCAGACATGGAAGATAATGGCTCTTGTGAAATGTGTTCACATGCGTTGTTCAGAGCTTCTGTGACTCAGCTGTGTGTTACAGCAGACTCAGAAATACTTGTGACCCTTAGCTCTCATTACCCTGACTGCATGAGTCATCATTCATGTATGCGTTTTAGTTTTGTTTCCTAAAAGTCCATATATGGACCTTACTCCAGTTCTTAATTACATCGCAGAATCTCTACATTCTTTGTTCTTGTCAGAAATAAATTCAAATTCTGCCTTCCCATTCTAATGTTTTAAAAAAAAATACCTGCAAGATGTAGAATTTATGGTTGATTACCTTGAAAAACTGGATGTTAAGCTATTCCAATAGTTTTAAATTTATCTTTTAGATAAAGACAAAGAACCGTGTCCTTAACCTTAGTACCTATTGTTTTAGCTTCTCAGAATTTTTCACAGAATTGCCTATCAGGGTTTCACCATTTGCCTATGTCGAAGACTATTTTAATAAACAGCTGCAGAAAATTCTGTGTTTTAGGGATTCTGTGTTATACAATGAACTATGGACTCACTGGTGAGAATTCTCCTATATCATTGTAAAAGAAAAGTTCCTGGGATTCCTCTGAGTGAGTAAAGGGTTTTTATCTTGGGCCCTTCGAATCATCTATCAGTTTACATTTTTCCTCTTTTCTTTGTCTGCCAGGAAGCTCAGATCCAAATTCATTTTATATTTCTAACAACTTTTCACAACTGTTTGATGCTAAAATATCCTCCAACGTTTGATGTTAATCTATTCTCTAGACTTTTGTATACTCTTTCCCATAGCTTTTCTTTATTATAATATCTGCAGCTATTTATTTCATCTAGGATTATGCTCAGGTTCAAATTCATTTTATACTCTTAACAACTATGCATGATTGTTTGATGTCAATATATTCTTCAGACTTTAGTACTCTCTTACTCATATATTTCCTTTATTATAATATTTGCAGCTATTTATTTCATCTAGGATTATTTTTATATTGATAATTATTCAAATGTAATAATTTAATTAATGGGGTATCGAATTACACCGGAGAGAAAATAGGGGTGGAAGTACAGGGCCTTATGCATCGGCGGTGATCAGATAGCTGGAGGAATGGAGTGGAGATTAAAGAGAGAACATGATGAAGTCACTTCTCTTGTCTAACTATTAAATCTAAAATGTAGGTAGATTTGGATCATATATAGAAACGATATTTGAAACACCACTTGAGCTCACTGTATGTAGGATGAGGATGGCAGCATTTATATATCATTTTTATTGTCAACGTGATTACTTTAGCATAAAGTTAATCCACGTTTAATGTAAACATATATGCAAATCTTATCTTATGAAGTAGTAATCAATAATTGTTTTTTTAATAGTCATATATTGATATAATTCAAATAAGTGGAATTATTTTCTTCACCAAGGGCTAGGGCAGGAATCACAATCACAAACAGATGATGTAAATAGTTGTAGTGAACTGGCTCTTGCATGCCCTATCCAAAGAGGACAGCCATGACTTCACCCCAGCAGATGGTGGGGATATGGACCTATTATTGCTGATTTCTCCAGATAAAACAGATGAATACTTTTTGTATATATTTAATGGAAATCTCTTATATTTAAGACACTAGCAACTAATTCTAGCACGGTATACAAGTCACTGGTATGTAACCACTTGGTCAGAACTTTTGAATTCTAGTTTTAAATAGTGTGAGCAGGACCTTAATTCACGATTACCTGAGGTGTCAGAGAATGTATGCTAGCATTCTTACCTAACCAAGCGGTGCTGGCTGCCCCTCATCCCACACATACCAGTCCTATCCCTGCTTCAAAATCTTCTGGGAGCCCTCAGCCTATTGAGGACTCCTGGCATTGCTCTGTGGGGGTGGGGGTGGGGGTGGGGAGACAGCCCCTCCAAAGAAAAGAGCAATATTGCCTCTTCTTGAATCCCAAGGCAGCCATTGTACCTTCCCTGGGATTAAGTTAGATATTTCCTGCGACCTTCACCTTACCAAAGGTAAGACATCTGAAGCTCCTCACTTAGAAACAGTCCTTTCAAAGCCCTAATCATTTGTCAAGGAATGAAAGTCAAATCCACTACCACTACCCCTTCACCCACCAATGTCAGTTTTTATCCTCTTTAATTTTGATTCCTTTCCTATTTCCTTGACTATTTCTACTATCACCTTCACTCAACATTTTCCACAGAGGCTTCTGGAAACTTCATGCCATTGTCAATAATCCTCCCCTCTGTCTGCAATTTTTGGCATGATGTCTTTCCATCAAAACATTGTTTTAATGGAGTTTCATCCATGCTGTAAGTGAAGCCTTCCTCTCTCTGGAGGAGGCATTTTTCCTTTCTGCTGTCAAGACTGGTAAGGTGATTACTTTTTTTGGACAGCTCACATTCCATGAAACCAAGAGAAGAAGCTAGCATTCCACTGGAGACACATAACCATCTCCACTTACTAATAAATATGCATCCTACCTACATCAAAATTTACACAACCTGGTTATGCTACCTTTTGCCCTTTCTCATTGCTGTCATTTGTCTCTTTCTATAATTCTAGAAAATTTTGTAAGGCTTATAACTGACTCATCTCAAACCTAGCCTTAACTTGTTCAAACTCCTTAACTCTAACATACTTCAGTTCTCCTTTCCCAGGCTCACATACTGGATCTTGTGCTTATAGAAAAAAATATTCCATCTATATCATTATATTATATATTATTCCATTATATAACCCTCAGTCTAATTCCCAATTCAGCTGCTCTTAGATTTTAGACATTGGCTTCTCACTTTCTTTTTTTCCTAATTTGGTCAAATCCTCCAGTCTCCTCTCCTTTCCTGCATGATATAATCTCGACTGTTGTATATATGAGCTCCCCCTCCCCCATTCCATCCTTATTTCTCCTGCCACTCTTATCTTTTAATTTATTTAGTATTCACCTAGGCACTAGTCCAGCTATGGACATTGGTATATTCCCCCCATCCCTTTTCTTCCTGTTCCTACACATAGATGGGCATTGTTGAAAAGAGATAAAATATAGATTGATGTTCCCACAAATACTCATTTTTCCCCTTCAGATAACCTTGTACTTGGTTGCCATCCTTGCCTGTGTCCTTCAGCAGCTCTACTGAACATTCACTGATTCCCTTGAAGCCCCTTCTTTGCAGTTCTCCTGCTCCTTCACTCTCAGAGAATGCCTCTGCTGCCTTCTTCACAATTGAAGCTATCAGGTTTGGTACAAACCAACTCTCACTACTATTTATATTTCTACTCTTCATTTATCTTTAACTTCTTATATGCCATGTTTGGGATAAAGTACCTCTGTTCCTTATAAAGTCTATCCTGAGACTTTGACTCCATTCCCTCCAATATCCTCTTTTTCATCAGTATCTTTAATAGCTCTTCTACAGACTACTGACCCTTAATATATGAATGTATTCAGGCCTCCCATTCTGAAAAAAAAAAATCTTAATCCATCAATTATCTAATTCTTTATTAAATTTTCTATTCTTGCCATCGATACTTCCTCAATCTCATTTGCTCCTCACTCACTTGTGATCTGCCTTCTACTTCTGCCATGCCTATGAAATTGCCCTCCCTAATTGCTAACTTCAATGCGTTCTCTCAGTGATTATCTGGCAGTCTCTTACTGTTCTTAACAGCATTGATAACTCCAGTTCCTAACCTGCAAGTGATAGAGCTGTGACTTAAACCCAGGCAGGTGATCCCACATCCCATTCATTGGCTGTGCTTAGTGTGTAATGACCAAGAATGTAGCTCTAGAGGGATCACTCTTTGGACCCCATATTTGGGGTTTGGAATCTCCATTGGAATTGTCAGTCACTCAAATCCAAGTACCACTGAATTTTTGTTTCTCCCCAGATAATCACTGAAGCTTTGCTTGTACCCGATGGTATTTATAATGTTAATTTATAATAGGTTAGAACAAATTATTTATTAGCAAGAATTTGGTTAAAACATTGAAGAGTAGTACAGCAAACATACACTTGAAGAATGACTGAATGTCTACTTTGTATTTATGTTTAGTAAACAATGTAATTTTTAAATAGATTTGAAGCAAACAAGACAAAATGTTAACAACTGTGAATTCTGAGTGTCATTTCTGTTTTTTTCTATAGTTTAAGCTTATTAACTTATAATTAACTTATTACAAAGGTTTAAGTGCCTTGTGGAAAATTTAAAAATATAGGTAAGCAAAAACCAAAGCACCATTATCCTACTGTTCAGAGTCTACTACTGTTTAATTGTCTATCATTCTGATTCTTTTTCCACCTGTTTATACACAACTATGTATCTCTATCAAACTGTTAAATTTTACCTACTGTTTTATCTTTGTAATCTGTAATCTACATTTTTTCCATGACATCAGATGTCCCTCTAATTTACTGCCCAACCCATATTCATATTTCTCTAATTGTCCCTAAAAGTTCCTACAAAGCTGGGGTTTCCAAATCAGGATGTGATCCAGGCCTGCACCTCATACCTGGTTATTTCTATTAGGCTCTCTCAGTCTTGACTTGTACATTTTTCATGGCAATCGCTTATTAAAAAGACCACAGAAGTTGTCCTATGGAATATTCCAGACTTTGCCTTTGGCGGCTTCCTGGTGGTGTCGTTTGTCTTGTTCTTTCTATCCCTACTGTCCCTGTAAAATGGAAGTTGCTCTAAAGGCTTAATAAATTTCATGTATATGTTTTTCTGTAGAATACACAAATGATGTATTTATGGTAATTGTATCATGGTCAGGAAACACATACTACCTGTTAGTTTCACTATCGGTGACACCAAGGTTGATTTCTTGGCCAGGGTGATGATCAGGCTGATGAGTACTTCTATACAAATAAGATTTTTCCATTGTGAACAGAAATATCCCAGGAAGTGTTACTTATATAGCAACAAATATCTAGTTGCCCACTAATTGCTCGACTTAATGGGTTACATAACAACTGATGATCATTATCTAAATTGGCGTTTTTTTACAGTTGGGAAATGATTCTATCCTTTTATCATTCCTTCTACATTTATTAGCTGGAAAAGTGAGACAAAACTTGCTGAATGTTTACTGAGTAGGATAGAAGGGGTGGAGAGATGAGACAGGAGTGGCCTTAGCCTTTTCCAACTGAGGATCTTTTAAACTAAAAGAGACTGTGATCTCTTTCTACTTGGAATCCTAACCCCCCACCCCCACATCCCGTAGCCATGAAAGATGCAAAAAAATTTGTTTTTCAAACATTTAAGCCATAATTCTGATTTTAAAAAGTAAGTTAACTATTCACATATATCAGCATTACCTTTTTAAGCTAACGGTATATAACATTAGTAATTTGTCAATTAATTAAAGGTATGTTGTATAGTCCTTGCAAGAAAACTTGTTTCCCAACCATGGCACGAGGCACATTAGGCTGTTATTCTGTTTCAAGACCCACTGAAGAGCTCTCTGTGAAGCACACCCACTGTTTTACCTATCATTTTTTGAATGAATAAAGAAACTTGGAAAATTCTTTGTTCCTTGGTTTCTTAAACCTATTGGAGAACAACCAAACTACTTCCTAATGGTTCTTCTAAATATATAAATAATGTGTATCTACAGTAATATGTGTGGTTTAATGCTAGAAGAGAAAATATTTTGTTCTCTTTATAAAAAATCCCTTTGGAAGTTTATGACCTTTGTAATCAATGCCTTTTTTAAAGACTGGACTCTAGAGAGTGTGTGGGTTGGAAAAGGTCACCTATTTGCAATGATATATTCTGTCAAGAGTGAGTATAAGTGTAATATACTAGACCTGAACAATTCAATATATCTCCTTGGAATAAAGAGGGTTTTTATTTTCTTTTTATTTCAATGAACTTTATTAAGTATACAACTATGAAAGATTTCTCTTTGAATATATTCTTTTAGTGAGCTAACATGATTCTTAATGCTTTGAAAATTTTACAACTTAGGGACAGACCTGAACTGAGAGGGCTGCATCAAAGAGAGTACAGCTTCTTACCATTTAAATTCAAAGAAGTGGGAAGTTTTTCTGGATTTATATTGTTCGGGCAAATTAAGTGCAAACAGCATTTCTCCAACTTGAGTAGTTTTATTTATTTATTTATTTTTGCTTTGGAAGAAAAAAAAATTCTTAAAGACTAGCCAAAACAGTCAGCATATATGAACTTGAGAAAATTGCAGTACTTTCTCAATAGGTGGTTTTTAATATTTCCTAAGTGAAATTAAACTATTAGAGTTCAAAGGAAAGCACGGTCTCTGCTGTGTGGATTTGCCTGGGAAGATTTCTGGGAAAGATGAGGTTGCTGTGAAAGATGACAAGAGAATACATTTCAGATGGAAGTAGCTGTGTACTCAAGGACTGGAGCCAAATGTAAACTTGACAATGAGGCAAATGGGCTGGTTGAATTAAGTGTAAGGTTGCCAGACAAAATATTGGATACCCAGATAAATATGAATTTCAGATAAAAAACAGATAATTATTTTTAGTTATAAATATGCCCCAGACAATATTTGGGAACCCTAAAACTGGCAACCCTAATTAGGTGGCTCATCTAGAAGAAAGTTGGAAAAATACATGGTCCTGTAGAATTGGTGCAGAGAGCCATTCTTGACATTCTGAATATTAGTATACAGATAATATAGAGCCATTTTAAGAGCCATTTTAAGTTCTTAAACAGATGAGTGAAATGAATAAACTCGTGCTTTCAGGAAGAATCCTCTGGCAGTTACATGAAGAATGGTTTGTCATGAAGAGAGAATGTGCTTCTTTGTAATTAGCCTATTTGTTTGTATATTTGACCCTAGATTATAAACTTTTTGAGGACAAGGAAGTATGTTACTTGTTTTATCATGCCAGCATCTAGTGGAAAACCCAGTAGCAGTAGATAGTAAATAATTATTGACTGAAAGGCAGGAGGATGGAGTGGGGTTGAATAAAATATTTAGACATGCTTATATGAATGCAATAAAGTGACAGCATATTTAATAAAAATTGCAAAGAATATTTATCAGCTGATTAGGAATATGCGATTTTAGTTACTGAGCTTATTTAGGAAGACTTTGCAGATAAATTTAGATGGGCTGGTCCTGGAAGCTAGGAAAAGAGATTTAGGAGTTGGATCTTCAGGATAAGAAGGAAGTTTGCTTCCTTCCTCAGAGCACTCAGGCTCAGTGCAGGTGCATTGCTGAGCTGCCTTCCTAAAACATATAATACCATGGCCTATGCTTTCTTGTTACTTTTCAGGCTATAACTGGGTAATGATGGTAGAGAAATATTACTAGAGATGATTGATAGAGGCGATATCAGTTAGAAGTTTCTTTCAGCTGCCAGTAACAGCATTCTGGTTAGCCGGCACCTAACCATCTTGAACATGATATAAAGACAGACCCAATTTGTGCTGAATCTCAGGACATAGGTGATGCTGCCTAACACAGTTCTAAGATAGCTTTACTCAGCGTAACTTTAACCTCATTGAGTTATTTCCAAAAGGAGATAGTTAACAAACGGATGTTGGGGAAAGGTGTGATATGGTTATTCCTTTGTAACAGCTTCTAAATCTTTTTTGACTTCCGCCTATAGGTCTTATGTCCATTATATACTGAGTTCAAAAATGGGGTTTTTAAAATAGCTGTACCAATCTAGTAGGGGTAAGTAATATATTTAGTTGACAAGGGAAAAGTGCTAGTTTCCAGTTATAGTAATTTCAGGGCAGATGAACTTTACATGTGTTAGGAGCTGAATAAAGGAGTGCTGGTGCTATCAGGGAGTTCACGGTCTAGCAAGAAAGAGACAAAGAGACATAAGTTGATACAGTGCTGTAAGTTCCCCGTTGTACTAGAAGACAAGGGCTTAAATATCCAGAGAAGGGCGTGATTCATTCTGCTTCAGGGACTTAAAAGGGGACCTCATAGATCCAGTGACATTTGCGCTGAATTTGGAAACAGGAGTGCTAGCCAGGAAGAAAAGATCTAGAAGGGGCTTAACAGGCAGAAATGGCCGATGTGCAGGATGAAAGCAGATGATGAGTCCAGAGAAGAAGGAGCATGGCGGGGATGAGGTACAATGGTGGGAAAGAAAACTGGAAATGAAAAGTGGGGCCAGACAGGTTGGCCCTTACACACCTTCATATAGTCCTCCTGCCCACAGTGGAAGCCACAGAAATCTTTAAGCGGAAGATGGGTTCTCTGTTGTAGAAAGCTAACTGGCTACAGTGTGGAGGGTGAAGAATAGGGCAGGGAATGCTGGTAGAAAAGGCATATAGTTAGAAGGGTGGAGCCTAAATCATGGAAAAACGTAATGCATGACAGATGCAGATAACTGAGAAAGAAGGAAAAATATGCCCATGTAGCGTTCAGGAGAGAGAGAACTAGCAGGGTTGGATTTGGGAAACTGGAGAGAGAAGAAAGAGTCAAAGATGAATTGAGAGTCCTGGTTCAAGGAACTTTTAGGCTTGTCCTAACATTCATTTTGAATGGGATGGGTAGGGTATGGTTTGTAGTCTGCAGAAGGAAAGGAGTTTTTGTGTCTGAGGAGAACTAGACTTGTTCTGTGAGGCTCCAATGGGTGAAGGTCTAGAGAGAGAGACTTTAGCTTTAAATATAAGTGCTTCTTAGAGGTCAGAAAGTGAAAAGGGATCCTTAGGAGATAGCAATAGTGGGTCATCTCTGAGGTCCCTTCCGATACTGTTCTGTTGAGGCAAGAGGAAGAATCCTAAATACCTGAGTGTAGTATCCAACTCTCTCGTTACTGATTTGTGTGACCCTGGGCACATTACAAAATTTCTGAATGCCTCATTTTCCTCATCCATAAAATGGGAAAAATCCTGCCATCTGTCTCATTTGGTTGTGTGAGAATTAATGAGAGAACTCATGTAAAATGCTCAGAGCAGTGTCTGGTACACAGACAGGGTTCAATAAACATTAGCTCTTATACACTAAGCCCTTACATAATTGACCAGATTTCATATTGATATTGATTTGAGATGTTTCTTTAAAATGTAAGCACAGGAAAATCTTTTGACTGATTTGCCTAATTTGCTGAGGTATAATTATCAGAGAGGGCTTAGACTTTTAGTTGCTTTTTCCACTACAACTACTTTATAGACAGGAATTACCTTTAATGTATAGAAATTGATCTTATGCTGATGTCTTCTAAAATAATAAAGCCTCCATTTTAGTGGGGCTTGTTTTATTCTTGTCGGTTTATTAATGCTGAGTTTTTTCTATAAAACATGACAGATCATGATAAGTTTAGATTATAACTTAGAAGTCAGTGCTAGGTTATATAGTACTATGGATTACTCTGTCATCTTTTGCTAGGTAAGGAAACACCTTTTCCCTTGTGTGTTTTTGGTTTATTACTCTTTGTTACCGGTTTATCACCCTATCCATCATACTTCGATTAAGGGTAACAGGAAGTTAAATCTGGAGTGAACGCACTAGTCCAGGTATAAGAACACAAAGGCTCTGCCAGGTTTCCATCACTGCTGCTAATTGACTGTGAAACCTTAACCAACTCACTGCTACCTCTGTGCCTCAGTTTCCCCACCTGTAGAATGGATGCTACTACTACCTCCCTGCACCCCCCTGCCCACTTATTTAGCATGGTTAAAGATTTTTTTTTTTTTTTTAAAGGAAAGACAGAGAGAAGGAAGGAAGGATAGAAGGAAGGAAGGAAGGAAGAAAGGGAAACATCTTTAAACATTTTCTTGTTTTATTGTATTTTGTTTTTTTGTTTTTGTTACATGGGCTGGGGCCGGGAATCGAACCGAGGTCCTCCGGCATAGCAGGCAAGAACTTTGCCCGCTGAGCCACCGCGGCCCGCCCATGGTTAAAGATTTTAAGGATTAATTTTCCTATAACAAATTTAAATAAGAACTTTTTTGCCTAACAGCAAAAACAAAAACAAAAACAAAAACAAAAAACTTCAGAGTTAAACTAAAACTGTTATTTTTCCCATGTGCCCTATAGTTAATGCAGAGCAGATAGGAATTAACTCCATTGCCTCAGTTTTAAAAAAAAGCAAATACTGAAACACAGAATTTAAAAAGTGGTAGAATTAAGGGGAAAAAACTTATTCAGGTGTTTCCCTTCCCCACCCCCACCCCTCTCTCTAGGTGAAACACGTTGTTGGTTAAGTGTTTTGAACCTGTCAGAAACAGAGTATAGAAAAAAACACCGAGTTACACTGAATAATATCAGCCTGCCAGTCTGGACTGTCGGGAATATCTATTATGCCATCTGTCACAGGAGATTTTAGGTTGGAGAGCAGCAAATCTGCAACTGGGGACTCAAAGTTCAAAAGCAAAAGGTCTTTCCTCTCCTCTGCACGTGTGTGTCTACATCACTGTCCGTGAGCGAGGCGTTTTCATTGATCATAACATCGTGCATGCACAACAATTTCATTTAAAAAGAAGAGATTTTAAGACTTATAACAGTTATCAACTGTTGGAGGGGCTCTGCCATTTAAATCCCTGTGTTTGAGATTGCAATACAACATTTTTAACTCTACTGTCTTCCCCTACCTCATACCTCATTCTAGGCTTTTGTTTGGTTACATTTTTATAATGAGAAAATCAGCAGAGGAGGTGGAGAAGGGCTGGTTTTCCAAAGGGAGTAGGTAAGCTGCAGGTTCACCACTTGGACACATTTGTTTCTTAGGGGAAGCTGAGAAGCAGCAATTAGGCAGTGGAATAATGCTCGCAGGGCCGGGGCTCCAGTTCCCTAATACATTCCTTTCTTAATGTGACTTGATGTAGATAGAGTGAGGGCCCATCAGGTGTGAAAAGCCCTGCTGCTCCTGGCGTGGAGTGGCCTCTAGACGGTGATTTGGCGACGTCAATCTAGTCATGCTTGATTTAGACACTTAACGTGGTAAAGCAGGATTTCTCTACCCCTGATCAACTTCTCAATTAGCAAGCTGCCTTGTGTAACGGCCTTGTTTTGCAATCCCTCAGCGCTGCTTCAGGGGTCATTAGGGTGAGAAAACTTCAGCGCTAGCTCCAGTTTGAGCAGAACCAGAAGGAAGCCTAAGAGATTTCCTAAATATATATAACCCCTTTTCAAGTTGTTTGCTTTCATGGGATTGATTCTTGGCACATTAAGAAGCTTAAGGCTCCAATATCTTCTTTAGACTGCCCCCCTTATCGCCTTTGCAGCTGACAGATTTTTTTTTTTTTGACAGGCTGAGAGTAAAAAGAGATAACTAGTAGGTTAGTACTTTATTTATACACGTGGACACACGTCTCCATAAAGAGGCACATGCTCAACTATCTTTTAAGTTGTCTTTTCAGGGCCTCTGGTTACTAGAAAATATCACTTGTCATGTGATTCCGACACCTCATTTCTCTATATTCAGTATGTCTGAGTTCCACATCTTTATTTCTGTGTCCAACTTTATTCATTAGCAATTTCAAATTATTTCTACTTTATTCAGTGTTTTCTCTCTTGACCCCAAATAATATTTACATGGATAGTATATCTTAAAATGAAGTTTTTTTGTTGGGCATTTATGGTCTTAAAAATATATTTAATTAATATGATTTTTCCTTATACATGAATTGACTAAATTGCTCATTCTCAACTTTAATAGAAAAAATTAAATATTAAAATATCAAGTGACTAAGCATAGTTTTTCCCCATAAAATATAAATTTATAGAGAAACAGTAAAAACATAGAGAAGCATTTTGAAAATTATATTACTTAGAAAAATATGTCTACGTTTGATCATTGTAGGGTTTCATATTTTCAATTTCCTTCTTTGATAACCTATTTTCATGTCCTCCTGCCATTACCACACTGTTTGCAGATTAGAATAATGAATATATATCAAATATTTTAGATCTCCCTTAATGTAATATTTTTAGAGCAAATAATTCTAACATATTTCATGAACAGATTTCCAAAGTGGTTTGCCTAGGTTTCTTACCAAAATATTTGATTTATTGACAAAGAATAGTGCTTTCTATGGTTAGTAAAATATACATGGTTCTAGAGACGCCTGAACTCAGTGTATTTTGTAAATTGATCTTTGTAAATTTGTAAACTATATATGTATATATCAATGTTACACATCCTAATGCATACTCTATGAAGGATTTAACATCCAGTTTTAGAAGTATTTAAGGAATAGTTAAAATTCTGGACAGTGTGGCATAGCAATTTCTAAGAAATACTTCAAATAATAAGTCCTAAAGATGAAACAACATACCTTGTAGTTCTATCTTTAAAAGAAAATACATACACATTTCCAAAAGTGAGGTCTCTGCTTAAAGTCCGACCTATGGAAATAGAATTTTTACATTAAAAAAATGCTTTAAAAACTAAGTATGTTTATGTTTATGTTTATGAATGATATTGTATGTGCACATCAAAAATGTAATTTAAAGGTTTGATTGTAATTCTTTTTGCATAGTTCCACCACGCAAAAATTTGACTTGAATATTTCTTATCCATAATATGTGTTGAGTGCTGTGCTAATTTACTATGGAAAGCCACAAGTTTGCACAAATTAATGCTAGTAGACACCTTCTCCTTCACAAAACTGTTTTACTTTTTCCAGCCTTTTGTTGATTCCTTATTTCAAAAAGGAACTCACCTAAACCATAAATCATTGTTTTCATGGTTTTATTTTGAGAATTTTTCTAAAACCTAATTTAAGCCAATTCAAATTCTTTAAAGGTGTCTCAGTTAAAATATTTTAAAATCTAACCCGTCTTATATAAAAGTTGGGTAGCTTCTCTTTTAATTGTGTTTTAAGAGGATGTTACAAAGTGTGTCTGGCAACAAAAGTCAAATTTTCCAAATTACAGTTTTACCTGACTCGTTCAGTTACACTTCAATGACAGTGAAGAATCACAGAATTTTAGAATTATGCAAAAAGGTGTAAAGATATTATAAATATTCTTAAAGTAGTCTAATCTGCCTACTTAGGTCAATGAAGAACAGAGAGTTTGAAACATCTGAATTTTAAGCTATTGATATTTGGCTATTACAAAGTGGTCATGTAATTTACTATCCAAACCATAACACTTTTCAGGAAGAGAACATTACTAATAATTAGGCTGGTCGAAAGGGATATGCACAGAATTATCCAGGGCTCACTAATATATGGATGCCCTTGCTATTGTAGATGTGTAACCCATATGTGATAAATAAAATGATATTTTTGAGAGTAATATTTCATAAGAACATAAGAACAATAATCTATTAAAATCCTAAGGGCTACAACTTCTCTAATAAAGAAAAAAATACTAAGGAGGCAAATGGTGTCAGATACTAAGTTTGCTTTGCCTAAAATTCCTTTTAGAAGGAACAAATAAGATCTGTTCATGAATCTAGAATGATTATTTTGATGGGTTTTGGAACTAGATTATACCCTGATATACATAATGTCCTTAGTTAAAAGCAAGCAGTGCAATAAATACCTGCGATAACGTTTTCTGCAACTGTTTTCTTTGGTATATTTAACTTATAAAATGAATTGTACAATGCCCCAAATCTTGCATTTATCGTCAAAGAAAACATTAGGAATTAGGTAGTGTGTTTCTTTAAAGAAGTAAGATACAAGATTTAGAAAAAGATTGCAATGAAATTCTAGAGCATTGATTGTTATGCAGGTTGTCACTGTCCCTCTATAGAAAACTTTTCTTGTTAGCTAAGTCATAATAATTAACCCTAGAAGAAATGTTTGATTATCTGAATTTTTACAGGGTAAATGCAAGAATAAATAAATGCCTTACCTATTCAGTAGAAGGCAATTACTGTTACTAAACCATAATGTCTGAATATGAAAGAGCAATTTGGGTCAGAACAAATGAGTTTTGCATTGCACTTCAGATTTCCCTGTGATCACCCAGTCGGTTTCACTGTGCATCTTTAGTGGGTCTTGGTGAGAGCCTGAATGAAAGAATGAGTGCCACTTGGAAATATGGCAAAATTGACACATGGAAATATCAGTGGCTTGTTTGACTAAAAAATCAAGGAAAAGGTCTGTCATAGGATTAGTACTCAAATAACTGTTTACATTATAACCCTCATTGCCTTTCTTTTAATCCTTTTCCCTCCTCCTCTTTTTCTTTTTTTGTTAAAATATTTCAGTGTCTGAAGTTCTTTAGTTATAAGAGGGCTAAAATGATAGTTTCAAATAAGGTACCTCTCCCTTGTTCATTTTTATATGTAGTATATGCAAAAACTAAAGCATGGAAAAGGAATATAAAGAGATGGTAATTGTGGATCTCTAAGAAGAGTTTGTAGAGATATCAAGAGGTCCAATGATGATTTTTAGGAGTGTATTACTCATTTTAAAAGTTACCATTTTGAAATACCTATTTAATTTTAAGCAAACAAAGCTTCCTAAAACTCATGATAGAATAGCCTATCATTTGAAAAAATTCTTAAATTATTTTACTATAAAAATGTATAAAACATACTCCAATTAGCATTTACTGTACTGTAGCTGAAATCAGGGTATAATTTATTCCAATCTAGCAACAGTTTCCACAGTTATATCGAGGGAGAGATATAGTAACTAAATTGCCCACAGTATCTGTAAAATAGTCATAGGTTTTACTGTTTATATAATTGTGGCTGATTAGTCTTCTCCATTATTTGAGCGGTGATACTAAAGCAATTAAATAAAATGTCTGTGTGGGGATCATATACATTATCTTTTATTTTACTGCTGCTTCTCCTGTTATTCAAGTCCTTTCCATAACTATATCTACATCAAACTAGAAAAGTTCTTTCTTTTAAATACCATAACAATAAATAGCCTGCTCGACAAATTTCTTTTGTTTTAACTGTAGGAGATCCTTTTGGGTCTACATTTCTATGATTCTGTGAAACCTTGGTACAATTGCCTTATTTGCCCAGAAGTATAATTCTCTTCAAATGTTAAAAAAAAAAATCTATTTGACTTTTCTCTGAATAGCTTCTCCCAGTAGGCTGCCATGCTGGCCTAAATAACAGTCACCCCTGCACAGAAGGCTTTCAAAAAATGGGTACAAAGAGAAAATTGACAAGTATTTGTTGAAATTGAAAGTATAATATTTAAACACTGTTTGCAACTTTTACAAAGTCTACTGTGACTCGAGATGGTGATTTTATATAAATTGGCAATTACCCAGTCAGGGCAACAAGCTACAGACACTCCTCCAAAGTAACCTCTTCTTGCACATTTTTACAGGGGAAACAGAAAAGGACAGTGAGCAAACGACCAAATTTGAATGAGAGCTTGGCTCTCATGCCAGCTCTGATACGAAATAATTGTGTAAAGTTCAGTGTATACACATGGGGTATATCCTCCCCTCTGAGGCAGAGTTAGGATGGGAGCCAGGTACACTGTTCTTCATATGTCATCCTGTTATTGCTTGTACAGAACAGAAAATGGTAAGATTAGGCGTAAGTTAACACTGAATAAGCTTGAAACTGGGAAAAATAGATGGGGCATTGTCATCTGTTCCAATTACGGGTAAGTTATACTGATTCATGCTATTAGCATACAAATTTTAAAACTTTAAATCAGAATAAAATGTCTCTGGTTTATATATGTATTTTTTTCATCTAGAACACTGGAGGGGCAATTGAAAGGATGGATTGCAGTTAGAAAATTCTCTATCTCCATTTGTGCTGAAAATTATAAACCTTGTACATACAAGTCAACACAGCAATAGTTAGGGAGTGAAAGGGTAGTTGATTTGGCTTATTGAGTTGTTTGGAGATGGGTAAGGACCCAACTCTGTGGTGAAATTTAAAGCTCTAAAGATCTATACTCAAGGGTTGGAAGGCATGGTTGTGTTGCTGTGTTTTTTGTTTTCCTGGACTATCTCGAGTTGCCTCGTTTAGGTCAGGGGTACCTAAGCAATCATTCATGGAGCTTGATTCAGTTCTTCTTCCAGGGTGACAGGTTTCTGCAAGTCTAATATAATTTTAATAGGGAATCAGGTCTTCCTGAAATCTGTTTCCTTAGGTTTTTTTTTTTTTTCTCTGCCTGAAATACAAAACCCAGAGAGACAGATGACAATGGCTTCCACAAAATCTCTTTCTTCACCTTTAACATCTCCCTTTATTTTTCTATTATTGCCAATATAGTACAGCTATGGATCACACATGATGGTTGACCATCTGAGCTGGGTTTGACCACCACAGCCTCTGGTGCTTAGGGCTACTGCGTCCAACCCCTGCAAGAGTGTATTTTTGCCTGAGCCTAGGAGAAGGACAATGCTGTGAGGATATTCTTGAATGCTCCCCCACGGAACATGAAGCATCAGCCACCCAGGCTGTAGTCACCTTTCCAAGCTTTCTAGGTTTCTTTCCCTGCTCAACTTAAATGCATCCTAACCCACTGCCATCCTACTTGTCGTTCTTTAACAGTTCCTCAGATAAACACTGTTCCTGACCATTTCCAGGCTCTGCTTTACCCTCCAACATTAGCTTGTGGTGCCTTTCTTTCAACTCCCACCATTTCTCTACCTTGTGAAATGCAATCTTGTTTAATTCCTGCACAAATGACAAGGATTCCTGGTACTGCAGCACAGTTCTACCAACTGATGGGCTGTCTTCTCTTTGTTGCATAGAACTTCACACTAGTTCTTTAGTAGACTGGGCTAGTAGACTAACCCAGGGATATTCATCTCAGCATCTTCACAGTGAAGGTATCCACTTTCACTGAAGAGGGAGGGGTCTTTGAATCTGAGCTTGCTATCTATTTCATGAACCATCTCTGGGATTCTAACAAGTTGTATATTTCAACGTAGGCATGAAAATATAGCATGGGCCTTTGGTAGTTTTTTGCAGAAATTGAAGTTAGGCACTTAGTAGGTTTTACTTAATTTTTATTCACACCCTTCTTTCCTTCTCCTTTAGAGGTATATCTGCCTACTACTTGCACACACACACACACACACACACACACACACACACATGTATTTACCTCTATATGTTAAACTTCACTTTCAGGAAATGACATATGCTTCTGTTTGGCATGATTTATATGTTAATAAAGAGAAATCAAATACAAAGGCTGAATTTATTAATAAGCTAAATTAGGGTTAATTTTATAGAACAAAATTTTCAATTATTAAAGGAATAATTCTCTAGGTTTCCTTCAAAGAGATAATATTTCTAGTTCATTTAAAATATGGTCAATTTTTTATTGTTTCTAGCTTCAATCTAGGAAATTAGAAGTCCATCCTTGGACACAATTAAATACTAAAAGCACATGGTGAATCTAACTGTACAACAATTAGAAACATAGTTCAAAATGATGTGCAATATTTTTATATTTTCCTTTGTATATTTTCAACTGTTTAGTGTTTCCTTTTTCTATCTTTTTATAACTTCCACAATATCTGTATCTCTATGACAGTGAAGTCCGTGTTAGGACCTAACTGGGAGAGAACAATAGGTTCAACTCTCTTCAGCCTTGTTACGTTTCAGCTTTTTAACCTTAAAACAAAAGAATGTTTAAAGTGTTTTCATTTTCTGTCACTATATTCCTTAGCTTAAAAAGTGAAATAGAAAAGAAGAAGTATATTTGTAATAGACAAAAAGGCAATTGCCCTTCTCAATCTGTGAAAAATGTTCCTTTCCTCCTCACATAGCAAATTCGATAAAACTTCACCATCCAGCAGTCAAAAGTTAAAGATCTTTTCAGTTGATTATAATTTCATATCCTCACGAAACCAAACTTTTCTTTCTGTATTAATCTCTAGTTATTCTAAAAAGAGGGGGCTTTAAAAAATGTAGGGTATTTTAACTGTTGTATCTGTCTATAAATATTACATATTTACTGTTAAATTCATGTGTACTCAAAAGTTAGTGAATGATTGCCTGAATTTAAGAAAAGAAAATTTGATCTTTGTTTGGAATTAAAGTTTGCTGCAGTGGTATTTATTTATCCATTTCCCCCCAAATAATAAATTAATTTGAGTCAAATACTCTGCTTTCCATTGGCTTGGGGAATTTGATTTAGTGACTTGAGCCACTGACCTGGGAAAAAAAATCTATAGAAACATCTGGTGCTGTGAAATAAAAGACACTAATACAATGAACACTCATTCCCCCACCCCCATGACTGTAGTAATCATATTCATTATTCCTATGTTAAATGATTATATGTCTTGAGTTTTTCTCTACTCCCCCACCCCTAGGAACTTTAGAAATGGATAAACACTAAATCACGTAGAGTTCACCAGATTCATGACTATGTTGCAAAAGCTATTGAGCATTTAGTAAGAATGCTGAATTTTCTGGGTGCTGTTAATAAATGTTTGTTTTAGTTGTTACTGTGTCAATAGTACACAAAAAATTATGAAATAGGGAGCTTTTGTATAGCACATAGATAGGCTGAGCTTTTACCCATAAGAAAGTTGTGTGTTTAGTTTTTATCTTCCTATCTGTGTTTAGATTGTCAATATCAGGTAACAGAAGAAAAAATGGAGTGGAAAAGGGGCAGAAGCATCCTTTGGGATTCCTGCAAATAGTAATATGTACTATTGTTGTATAGATGATAATTGTCACCTTTTGTATCATAAGTCTACCTTTGCTGTGTATCAGAAATAAGATAAAGGCCATATTACTTAAAGCCTATTATGAGCATAAATGGTAGGGAACAGGCTAGCCCATAAATTGGCAAATTAACCCCTGCCATGGCTTAATAATCTGTAAGACATCTTAAAATGAGCAAAATGGATCAATGACCTTATTTTTTTCCTTACCATAAATTTATGAGACCGCACTCTCTGATTAATTTAGGTCAAAATTTCAAAATGACTTCCATTTTTAAATAAAGCTTTGTCTGTCTCAGTGTACTACTGTGAGCTCTTAGGCCATCCTTTACGTAGAAGGTGAGCTTGTATAAGCACTATAAGCAATTGTTTACAGAGCTCTCCAGCTTAAATGGAAAAGTGCATCAGTGTTAACATCCTTATAATTGAGTCTGGGAGGGATGATTGGGAAGGAAGGGGTTACAAGAATTTGGGGGATTGTGAATAGTCTAAATGAATCAGATAAGAGACTATTCTTGAATATTTCTTAGGCATTTCTGAAAAATTTCTTGCAAATGAGTACGATGCATGACAAGCTTAATTGCTATCTATGAAATTCTTTTTGCCTGAGAATCTAAATGTTACCTTTGAAAGGAAAAGGAAAACATTATAGATTTTGAAAACTCCATTTTATATAATAGTACTTTATTTCCTTTCCCAGAAGTACCTTGTTTTTGCCCCACTGAGAAAAAGGAGAGCATGAATGTGGCTATAGAATGATCTCTTGATCCTTGGACAAAACTGAGGAAAAAGTCTAACAAACGCATTGTTTTGCAGTAAATTAGATCAGATTTCCGCATCTCCGCACTCAGTCTGTGAGCTGACAGTTCAGTAAAATGTTCCCTTGTAAGGTTCGCCCTCTTAGGAAAAGGGGCAATAATTCATCATTAGGATTTCAGAGTCCAGGTGTAGATGGAAACTGATGGAGCCTCCAGCGAGGCAGAGAAAGTGCGTGGAAGAAGAAAATTTTATCTGAAGCCTAATTCCCTGGTTACAGCAGAGAATAATTAAGATAATATTGCTTCAAGAGTCCTTTAATGATTAAAAATCACATATGCAGAATCCATAAATTGGAGGGCGACAAATTGGAAGGCTAGAACGTCAGAGAGCTGTTTTGTGCACATTGTAGTGGAAAGTACACTAGTGGCAGCTCGCGGTACGGGCAGCCACCAGAGACCGGGCCCATTCCAAGGACTTTGTTTAGATGCAACAAATCATTTGTCTGTTATTAACCCAGAGCTTGTAATTATGCAGATTGCCATAGATTTTCCTGGGCCTGGAAGTGAGATTGAGGGTTGTTCACAGTATAGCAGGCAGCTCAGGGCTGGCCATGCATTACTGAACTTGCCACATTTATCATGTTGACTGATGGCAGCAGAAGCAGGTCTCAGGTCCCAGTGGTTAATGTAGTGGGTAATTAACTGTCATTTGCCTAGTAATAGGCTGATGATCAATGGTTTGTGTGGAAACAAATTCTAATCAGGTAGCTGATAAATGCTCAGCTAGTGAGAGCAATTGAAATTGGGGGAAACTATGTCCAGAATTTCAAAACGGTATTGTGAGTGAGTGTGTGTGTGTGTGTGTGTGTGTGTGTATGTAGGTGTGTGTTTATTAGGTATAAGCAAACTGAGTAATTCTTTAAAACTGCTTTATCTCAGATTAGCCATAATTTATATCCAAAAGCATATCTCTATTCATAGAATAAAGAACTTCAAAAAAATCCTGTTTTTCAGAAAAAGAATTAGAGAACAGAAGAAACAAATGGCACATGTGTGATGAACGAACTAAGAAATTCTGCTTACAAAAGAATAGAATGAAAGCTTTCATTTGTGAAGCTTTTATTTTTAATGATGCCGGTAGGGATGCGAGATGATAATATGCTTTCAATGAAGTTCTTTGAAAAGAAAATATATTTCTCAAAATCTGGGGGGCAAACTGAGAACACTAGGGTTACTAGAGTTATAGTCTTCAAAATGAGCATACCAAAATGTTTTACAAATTCTTTAAGGAAAACAAATGTCTAACAATTTTGAATTTGTCTATCTGGAATAAAAACCTTGCTGGCTTTTTATCAAGCATGCAGTTTATACTAGAAAAACGTTGGAAAAACATTTACAGTTTCTACCCTCAAGGCGCTTATGTTCTTCAAGAGACAATCTACCAAAAACATGAGCATAAACATTTATTACACGTTTTGCCAGACGCTCAGAAACCATTCTCAACTGGTTCTAACAATTGCCATGAGCCTGGTAAGAGGAAACAGTTATAAACTGGAAAGTGAATCTGCATGCCTTAAGCAAAGGTCTATCTTTGGAGTATATAACAAGTAATAAGAGAAACTTCAGTATGTTGGTGCACAGTCCTTTAAATTCAATAAAATGAAGGGCTAAGATTTTTTAAAGTACATTTTTATAACTAAAATGAGTTCTCTCGATAGCACCTTTGAATTCATTAGTTTAGAACTGCTTTTAATTTGGTCTTTCCCATGAGAGCCATTATATTTTCTCCTGTCAGACTGATGCTGGGGAAAAAAAGAAAACTGGCAGATGTGATGTTTTTCATCTAGTTTGCTTCCTAGTTAAAAAGTGTATTAACTACTATGCACAGAATATTATTTATAATAATTCTTCACCACGATTAACAACTTTAAATAAATTTGGTTTAAATATTGCCAGTGCAAATGGATAAAGTACTTTATTTCCTTCCATTATGAAGCTGTAGAGACATTTTATATTCTACTACTTTTTAGGTCATTACAGTAACTATTTTCAAGAATCTACAGCAAATAGGATTTTTTTTTTTGAAAACACCTTTTTTCCCAGACAATTCCAATGGTTCTTATAGTATATTATGTTTCAACTCCTGGTCTAGCTGTATATGGTTTACAGCCTCATTTACTTTAATGTGCTTCTGGAATAACATGATCACAGCTACAGTATGGGTTAGAGCCATAAGGTGCATCCACTGCTAATGTTTTTTGATCATTTAAATGGCTTGTTCACAAGGGTTCTTAATAATAATGGCAAACCTTTCAGTGACTAGATTTCAAAAAACAGTGACTTTTTCAAGTGGGTTTCTTTTCCAACTAAATTGTTTAAGGTATGGCATTCAGATCAAAGTTACATTGCTTTTATATTTAACGTATACTCTCAGAAGTAGATTTCTGCCATAGATTCATCACATTTGACTTCTGTGATTGTATGATGAGGTCCTAAAGTATTTGTCTTTTCCTTTTTTCCCTTCAAACATGATGCATCTTTCATCAAGACAGGTCAACTGGTTATGTATTGATGAAGCATATTTACATATATACCTAAGACAAAACCCGTTTGTGTACAACATAAGGGAACGTGTGTTGGTGCCCTTCCAGGGTGCACAAGCATCTTCTCCACTCACAATCTTAGAGTTTCCTGCCAGAGTTTGAAGACAATGTTTATTGTTCCAGGCTCTTCGGTGTAACGGGAAACTGTGCTGCCTGTAGTAAACTCATCCCTGCCTTTGAGATGGTGATGCGAGCCAAGGACAATGTTTACCACCTGGACTGTTTTGCATGTCAGCTTTGTAATCAGAGGTAAGCAGATTTCCTTTTGGCTCTAAAAGATGGTAAGCCTCTCTCTGCTCTCTATTTACTTAATAGGTGGGAATTATATTAGCCCACTTTACTTAAAGCAATTAATCTCAGCATTTCTGTTTTCTGCAAACAGTCATTCAGTGCCAGATACAAACCACTGGAGGAGGAGAAAGGTCTTAAGACTGCACTTCTACCTGAAAGAAATACGTAACAGTGTGATAGAAAATGGAAATACTTCTATAGACGTTTAGTCTTGCTATTCATTATTTGTCTTTTTAAAGAGTTAATTTTAAAATCTTTATTTTTTTCTGTACTACTTCTATGAGCAAACAGATTTTCACTGGAGCAAATATACAGGAATTTGTGGCATGTATTTTGTATTCATCTCACTTTTTTTTTTATAGTTGTAGTTCCCCTATCTTTTGATTTCGCATCTTGAATTTTAACCTTGTTCTGTATGTATAATTTAAGTTGCTTCAAATCTCTGGGGGCGAATGTAACTAATAATTAAACCATTATCAGCGTTGGAAAAACAGAAATGGAGACAGCATTGGAAAATGTATTGCTCAAGGAAACCGAAGACCTGAATTCTAGTCTGGGCTCTTCCACTAACCACAAACTGATCTTTACCTCACTGGGCTTCAGTGTTTTCATTTGTAACATGAGGGACCTGTCTTGGTCAGTGAATCTCAGAGAACTCTCAGCTCAAAATTATTAAGACTTACTTCCATTTTTCCTTATTCCAAGTTATAACTTTTTATTTTCAGTGGGAACTCCATATGACTGGTAACCATTTAATGTGGAAAATATTAGAATAATAAAATGTACATATCATTTAAAAATCCAACATTGCAAAAATTAATAGATTTGATAGATTTTTAATGAAAACAAATCCAGTGAGAGAGTCTGTGAAGGCACTCCTGGATGTATTAGATGATAAGTAAATATTAGTTGCGCCAAGTTCTCAGACTTTGTAATTTGTCCACAAAGAATCTTCTTATGAGGCCTTGTAGAGTAGTTGAAAGGGCAGGATGAGAACCGCATTGAAATTCCAGCCCCAACATATATTAGCTGTGTGATCTTGGGTATGTTATTTAGTTTGCCTGCATGTTTTTTTTTATCACTTATAAAATGGAAATAATAATAATACTCATCTTGCAGATTTTGAAAATTAAATGAAATAATATATTAAATACCAGAACATGACAGATTCTTAAAAGTTAATTCTTTTACCTTGATATTTACAATTTAATTTTACTAAATAATATTTCACTAACTTGGTTTTCACACATGCACTCGGTAATATCTCCAGCTAAGTGCAGATATTCAGAATGTAGCCCAAAATACGTTAAAAAGTATAGCTTGCCCAGGAAATAATACAAGAAGTCATTTTATAAAATCTTAATTCTTCCCAACAAATGCTTGGAAACAAAGTAGGTTAATTCAGTTAATGGTAACATTTAGTCAAAGGTGAATGGACAAAATGCAAGTTTTTTTTTTGTAATGATATGGATATAAAAACACAAATATCACACATACACATTCATATGCATGTGTAAATATTTATGTATATATTTTAAATGTGTATTAGTAGTAAATTTAGAATTTTATTTACTTTTCACATTCATCTACTAATTGCATCCATTATCCAGTTATCTTGATTCAGTAATAAAATTTACCAATTTTCTACTTATAAAAGCTTACATATTCATAGAACATTTGGAAAATAGAAAACCATAAAGAACATTGCCTGATGTCTCGCTATTCTGAAAAGATATTTTAATATTTTGGCATGTATCCATCTATATATATATATATGACTTTACACAAAGTTAGGTAGTATTTTAAAAAGTGACAGAAAAGCCTCTATATAGGATCCTATTTGGGTTTTTTTCCAGTTAACATATATTGTGCAGCCTTTTTACCTGCCATTAAAAATTCTTATAAGAAACTTTAAGGTTTCTTGTGTTTGGTTTCATAGACAGAGGATCACTTATTTAATCAGTCTTCTATCACCAGATGTATAAGTTATTTTTCCAAAGTTTTTAATTATCGATATCATCAATGTAATATGTACTCTATAAATAAACAAATACTCATATCTGTGTTATCTTGTGAATGGATACATTCACAAGAGCATTATTAATTGGACAAAATGTTTCCCAGAAAAGTATACAAATTATTCCCACACCAGAAATGTACAAAACTATGCATTTCCTCACATTCTCTCTAACACTGGAAATTATTATTTAAAAAGAAATCTTTGACACCTTGAAAGGTGATATCTCATCATTTTAAATTAGCATTTGTTTGATTACTAGTGGCCTTTTGGTATTTCCATTTTAGGGAATTGCCTGTTTTATGCCCTTGTCCATTTTTCTACTGTGGCAGGCTCACTCACCGACTTTATCCATGTTCTATACAGAATATTTAAACATCATTCAAGTGCTAAAATCAGCCTAAATTCCATTATGATACAAAGTAATTGTAAGTTGTTAATGCTATTTACAAATCATATATCAATTTTACTTCACTGCTGAAATAGTTATGCTCACAATTAAGTCTATCTCCTCAGTAGAATTCAGTCAAGTAAGACAAACACTCCTAAATTTTGACTTTAAAACTGTTCACATTCTTACTGCTGCAAAATACTATTCTAATGTCATTATTAAAGTACCTAATATATTTCTATGTTCACTTCAGTTATTGCATGCCATAATGGGACTGCATATCTTTAGTGCTGGTTATGCACAATTAGCGCTTAGTTATTGTCTTGTCACTTCAGCCCCTACAAGATAAACTTCTTTTATGCAAGAAGTCAGCTAATCTTCATCAGTCAAGCAAAGCAGACAATTTTTGTTACCCTGAATACAGAAGCTTTTGAGTATAGGAAATTCTCCTTTTAACTTTGAGGTTTGCCTGAGAAATCTTCTTCAATAAAATCGTAATGATGCATGAGCCTATATATTCAGCAGCCAAATCATCATCACAATTTTGCATTTTTTCAAGTGAAACACTATGGAAATACATAATTATAAGTACGTTCCCTCAAGCAAACTTCACTGACATCTGAAGTGATGAAATTATAAATGATTACAAATTATATCTAGTAATTTCATCTTAACTTTAAACTCAAAGTATCAACAGCATCCAAAGCATTCCCTAATGTTTAAAATAGGAATAACAACAGCTTCTCAGGATTGTTTGTCTCTTGTACAAATCCTTTCTACCTTTTTTTTTTTTTTGGAAGGATATGGCTGACGATGTGAATCATGAATACAACATTTTAAAATTTCTCAATTATAAAAGGAAACTAAAGAAGTTTTTTAAACCTCTTTTATAATAACTTGAATCCGATTCAGACTTGGAAAATTCTGTTTAATGGGTTAATTTCTTAAAAGTAAATAAGCCCCTCTTCCTCAGAAAATGTTGTAAACCTGAATGATAGTTCCATAAAAAACAGAAAAGACATGCTTATTTGTAATAAAATTACCATAGATGTATAAAACCTTACACTGTTTCATTTGGTTTTACTCAGTGCCTTCTGTATGGCAAGCACTGTGCTAGGCTCTGTGGAAACACAGGTCAATAGAACCACGTTTCTTTCTAAGAGGTGTTCAGAGCCACAGGAGAGACCAGACATCAAAGACTCACAGTACAACGTAATCGATGCTAAACAGATCTATACTGAAGGAAAAGAGAGCCTCCCTTTTTGAAGTTTTAGGGAGGCGGTCATCAAAGGGTTGATGTGCTGAGTTTTAAAGAAAGAACTCATCAAGATGGATGGGATATTTGAACACTATCTTCTTGTGGGGTGGGGAAGGTGAGGGAACCAGAAAGCATGAGGGAAGGGATTTCCAGGCAGAGAAATAGCACAGGAGGCTTGGAGGTGTGAAGCATTTGACTCCTCCATCCCCTTACCGAAAGTCTCCTTTGAGATTAGGTCTCAAAGCTCTTTGGAGAATGAGGTGAGGAGCAGGTAGAGGTGAAATTGTAAAGATAGGAAGTTGATGAATGGATGTCACAATAAATACAAATTTAAAGTATTCATCTAAAATACGTGTGCTAAATAAAACTTTTCGATTCTTGAATAAATCTAAATTTACTATTTATTGACTGCCCACCCCCACCTTAAATGGTAGTACAATTTATGGTGGTACTGTAAAAGTTTCAAAAGAAATAAAATTCCTGGTCCTCTACCACAGAACTGTCAGATTGGGAAATGTGTTACATTTATGGGAAAGTTTGAGATGCCAAAGTAGTAAATGATATACCAATAAATAAATGCTTTGGGAAAGATCAAGATGGGTTAGTATGGTCAGGGGATATTGATGGGAGGAATGGAAAGGAAGAAATTTTAGCTTTTACATAAGGAACAGCTTAGGTAAAAGTGAAAAGATTATCATTAGCAAATAATAACAAATTCATAGATGGTAACTGATCCTACACCTAGCATTGTTCTGAATATTCTACATGCATGTAAATCACTTAACTCATTTAATTCTCAAAATAACCCACAAGTAAGTAATAGCATAGCCTCCTTCTCTAGCTAAAGAAACTGAAGCACAGAAAATGTAACTTGCCCAAGATTACACAGTGACAAAACAGTAAATTTAAGATTTGAACCCAGGGAGTCTGGTTTTCCTCTCTGGATTTAGAGCCCACGTAAGGTCCCTAGCTCAGGTCAAGAAGGGTATTTTATGTTTCTCACTAAAATAAAAATGTGAATCGGAATAGTGGAGTTAAAATAAGGGAGGTTTGAATAATTTATAGCAGGATTTGGGGTGTGGGTAGTCTAACTGGATGCAGAAAAGGACTGGTAGAAATTGAGATGTATAATGATAGCAGGAATGTCAGTGGGAAAGAGAGTCAATTTGTTCACAAGTATACAGTGGTGGAACAAGTACATAACCTGAGCCTCTTACGGAAAGCAAAGTACCGTATTGAAATCATCTGAGGATGCAACATTGGAGAAGAGACAGTATAAACTACAGAGGATCCCCCCCTCTTTAAAGTATGTTGGAGATGGAAACTTATTATAATTGACAGTTATTAATTTACAGAAAGATGACCAACTTAACATTTTCAGTTTTTAGAAAAGATGTTATAAATGAAGGTTTCTCAGCATAGGCTTTTGATAACCTGCTTAAAACTACCTTAAGCCCATATTTTATTGTATAAGGATGATTTATTAATTTTATTTATTTTCTTTATTTCTCAAATCTCTAAGCCCATTTAAATCCAGATAGAATCACTCTGAAATATCTCAAAATTAACTGTTATTCATTCCAAAGTATCAAGATTAAATGGCTAAATAATCTGAATGGGCATCTTTTTTATTTCTTAACATTTTTTTTTTCGAATGAGGGTAAAACTAATTGAACTGACCATACCAGAAGCAATTAGGATTAGATTAAAAGAAAGATTATCAATTTATTTTCAGGAATTTTAGCCTGACCTGTTGATCTACTAATACAGTATCCTCTAGCTATCATGCTTATTTTTTTTTTCTGCAAATGCTAAATCTCCTAAGAAGTTGGTTATATAACATTAGAAATTGGGTTCTCTTATAAAGTCACAATTGCTAATTATTTTGTTAGAAGTATCTACCTTGCTATTTCTCAGACTTCTTCATGTTATATATGGTACTTTTTAAGGAGGATGCCAATTCTAATTGTATAATTTATTCATAAAATATTCTTAACCATAGCTTTTAAGGCTATTTTGCTTGAATTATCTATAAGTGCAACATTCCTCACCCACGTTCTATTTCATCTTTACTTTTAAGTATAAATAGAAATGCACATAAAGTGTACTTTTATCTAACTAGCATATTAGCAACAAAATTTCTGAATAGGAATATTTCACATATATCCCACGTATCTTACAGATAGCTCATTGAATGGTAGGCAGACTTTTTAAAAGTCATGCAAAGGAATAATTGGAAAGCAAACAAACAAAAAAACCCACAATAAACACTACCACCATGTAATTATTTCATCCTCATGCTCTATTTGTAGCCTACATGCCTTGCAGGTATGTAGGTAAAAGCATTGGTCTTGAACCCAAAGAAACCTGGGTTACTTTCCTACCTTTATCACAAATATTCTAAGTATGGAATCTTGGGCACCTGTTTCTTAAACTATTAGAGGAAGACTTAGTATTTGCATCTGAGAAGGGCAAAGACATCTACTTTCTAGATGGGATGTGAGAATTAAGTGTAAACACACATATATATACTTACATTAGCATATTGTAAGTACTCAATGAAAAGTGGCTATTTTCATTCTCTGCTTTCAAACACTGAAGTAAGGATTTACATATTTTATTTCTGTTCCTTACCACAATCTTGCAAAAACGGCTGATATGAAAGAAAGCTGAAATTTCATCTTTGATAGCATAAGTAGGGGCTAGAATTTGAACCCTATTAATTGCAATATATCTTTCTGCCTTTCGCATACCTCTCACTTGAACCTCTCTACAATCAAGTGATGCAGCTTCTTTTATCTTCCATACAGAGGAAGTAGGAAATGTGCACATGCCTCGCATTGGGTAGGTGATAGAGGCAGGACTTGGAACCAGATCCTCTGATCTTTGGCTCCATATTTCCCACTGTAATTATCTTGAATTTATTAATCTATAAATGAAACATCTATATTTCAAGGCCTCTGAAGGCAATCATATATAAACCAATACTAATAGATGAACCATGTTTTATTTGATGGCTAGTAGAATTTCTTGGCCAATTAAAAGAATTAAAGCAAAATTTTAGACAATATGAAGTTGGAGACGAATTTTTCTGGATTAGTTTGTTTTTAGGAAAAATGATCCAGTTATTAGTTCAAGTTAATTTCAGCATAATATAAATTGATAATTGTGAACAGTAATCAAACATTCAGCAGGCTACTTTACATAATCTACACATAAGAGAATAGTATCTAATTTTGCTACTTAGGACTCTGCAACAACAGAATTATTTCCTTTCATTCAATATTTCTTAGTAATTGGGATGATCTACGGAAGCTGGTTTATTCAAGAACCATTTTTTTAAAGTGCAGTATTTAAAGTGTGTAGTTTGCAACTAATAAAAAAAAGATATACTAAAACCCAAACAAACAAATCCAGGATTTCAAGATCAGTGCATATTCTGTACTTTCAATCATCATCAGCAGCAGGCAGTAATCCCAGAAAAAAAGTAAATTCCACAGATAAACAGACCAATTTTCCTTTAAGAGGAAAGCTAATTCTTTTCAATCTACTTTTTTTATTACACTATTTTCCCCTCTATCTGTTTAGCTAGTGTAAGGATAAATTTCCAAAGCTACCCAGTTAGAAAATAAATAGGTTCACCCTTTGTCTAGCATTCCAATCTTTGCAAATGTAAATCAGTCCAACTGCTCCTCATTTAAACCTTCAACTTCACAAAACATTAAAGGGTGGCTTTCACTACACAGTTTAATCTATCCACTAAGATTTCTGCTTGAACATCATTTGAAATTGACTCCCTGATAAAGAGAGACGACTATCAAGGGTCAGTGAGGTCAACTTGTATAATTACAAGTAGTTTTACTGGGTCAACTCTACCAGACAGCACTCTCTGAAGGTTAAATTGTTACAATTAAATATATATACAGATATCTCTAGAGTGATTTTATTGTTAAATGTACCAGAAGCAGCACAAGCATTTATTTCTGACCTTAATTGTGTCCAAAGTGTCACCATTTGGAAATTATACAAAAAGCATTTTTTAGAAACAGTCCAATCTTGCACTTTAAGCAATGCTTTATAAAGTAAAATGCATAATTAGCTACTGGAAACTAGTTTTATCTATCACATCAATATCAAGAAGTTCATTCCATTTACTCCCTCTGGTTTAATTGAAAGTGCTCTAAGAAATGACATCCACTATTTCGTAGTTGGTGAACTTGCCACAAACAAAGGAATATGGCATAGAAGCACAGTCTTATGGCTAAAGCGACTTTCACTTCAGAATGATCTCTTCCAAATTACTAGAATTTAATCACAATTTAATATACTAAAAGGAAACTATGGGAAGTTTTTAAATGAACTATTTTCTAACTGTTTGATTCAGTTTAATATCTTTTACTTTTTTTATTAAATGAATAAATGGCCAATGATGAAGCCTTCCATAATCATTGCAGTGAAATATTTTCATCACTTCTATTTTAATGAATGTAAATACAAATAAGTTCATTTCTTTCCCTTCAAAATAGTGTAAAATCACCTCTAGAGCCCAAAACGGTATCGTGGTGTTCCTAAGATTTTTATATATAAAGGTGGGATTTAAAATAGTATGCAGTGTTTCACTGAATGTAATAAATGGCTCAATTTTGGTAATGAAAGCAACTTCTAAGCTAAACTTTTAGATTCAGGGAATTACCATGTGAAATTATTGTTAGGAAAATAAAGCTTCAAGTCTATAGATCTAAAGTGAAATGGTCTTAACACATCTCATTTTTTTAAATGTTTGCAGATTTTGTGTTGGAGACAAATTTTTCCTAAAGAATAACATGATCCTTTGCCAGATGGACTACGAGGAAGGTTTAATGAAAGAAGGTTATGCACCCCAGGTTCGCTGATCTTTCACCATCACCCCATTAAGAATACAAAGCACTACATTCTTTTATCTGTTTTGCTCCACTTGTATATAAGAATTGACACAGGAGCCTACTGAATAGCGTAGATATAGGAAAGCAGGATGGTTATATGGAATAAAAGGCGGACTGCAACTGTATGTAGTGAAATTGCCCCCGTTCAGAGTTGAATGTTTATTATTAAAGAAAAATTAATGTACATATTGCTGGATTTTTTTGCTTGCTATTCGTTTTTGTGTCACTTGGCATGAGATGTTTATTTTGGACTATTGTACATAATGTATTGTAATATTTCAAGCACAAATGTAATACAGTTTTATTGTGTTACCATTTGTGTTCCGTTTGCTTCTTTGTATTGTTGCATTTAGTACAATCAGTGTTTAAACTTACTGTATATTTATGCTTTCTGTATCTACCAGCTATTTTAAATGAGCTGTAACTTTCTAGTAAAGAACTGAAGAGCAAGTCTCACTAATGATACACATATAGATAAAGCAAGTCTATCAACATTAAAAATACTAAAAAATAAAGACAGACACACAAAGCATTTTAGCAACATCCATTACTTATTGCCACTATGATTTTTAAAAAGTCTGATTCAGAAAAGTGTTCTGCCTGTCCAGAATAGTCCCCTATTTTCAGGGGGTTAAAGATCAGCTTTAAAAAAGATGCATAAAAATTTCATCTTGAAGAACTTTCGTTTTTAACCAACATGAAAAGTGCCATTTTTTAGAATAACTTGAAAGCTTAACAGTTATCCTTTTATTATCATTTTTGTGTGTTCTTTATCGACACAGTGGCTTTCATTTTGTTTTGTTTTGGTTGCTTTTTGGTTATTTTCTTCAGCCATTCACCCCTTATGTGAACTAGTGCCTTTGGGTATCATGTAAAATTTTTCCAAAGGGTTACTTTAAAAAAGGATTCCCACAATTGTGAGAAAACTTTAACAATGATAAATTCATATGAATTTTCCCCAGGCCCCTCCACAGGAGCTAAAGATTTAATAACTGACAATAAATATATGGCACTAAAAGGATTTAAGTGTGAATCTACTGAAGCCACACCACATTAATGGACAGTAACATTATGATCATATTTGAACAGTGAGGTTATAGAGCAACAGAACACCTTTAGAATCTGCCAGAAGTGCAACAAAAGTATTCATAAAAAAGCTGAGAACTGACTATATATTTTTCTGTAGTTACCTGCCATTTGTTTTAATGTTCAAAAAGTGAACACTTTACAAGTTTAATGTCTCTTACTCTCTCACTGCTTTCTTTAAGTAATTACCCACTTGGAATATATCACACTTAGGCTGAAATCTGTCGTTTCATTTTTTAAAGGTGAAATATTATTCATTTACCTACATATACCTGATAAAGGCTTTCTAGAAACTAATTATGGAAATGATTATTTAAATTACAGTTAAGGAAATAAAAATGAAAATATGGTCCCCTCTTTTTTGGTTGTTCACATTTTGCGCCTTTGTTTCTGTTTCCTGTCATCAGGACTACTTTTTGATAAATCTAATTCCATACAGACATGATGAAGCATACTTTTACTGCAGCAATTTAGTGCTGTGGATTTTTTTCTTTATTTCTTCTTGATCACTTATAAAGGCAACAGTATTTCCCAGGATTATTGGCATACATATTTTGTCCTACCAATACGTGCATTACCATTAAAGATCAAATGTTACATCTGAGTTTTTGGTCTGAGGCCAGAGTATTAAGCTGAAAATAATGCTGGTGTGGATTTGCGTTGTAAAACTATGCAAATAATCCTGGGAAATACTGTTGCCTTTATAAGTGATCAGGAAGAAATAAAGAAAATTTACAACATAGCTTTATTACAAAAATGCATGTGAATTTGGATATTGCCTCTCATTTAAAAAAAATGGTTCTGTGAAAAGTGAATGATATGTACTTTTACAAATGCTTCATGGTTAGAATGTTCAAGTTACATGTCTATCAAATTTGAGATACGCTGAAGGAAAATTTTCAAGAAGAGCTATTTGGGGCCCACAAAATAACTGTTAATTTAGCCTTAGAGAATTACCTTTATTTCATGAAAACAAAAGACTTGCATAGCAGAAGAGAAAAGTAAGAGGAGCAATAAGAAGTGGTTTTCATAATGCAGCCCTGCTGGTCTCCAATGAGAGTTGTTTAAAATTCATGTGGATGTAAAGTTTCCATTGTCAGTAACGTTTTTCAAATGATTTCTTGGATTTAAATGATTTTGCATATATTTATCATTAGGTCAAAATGCATAGAAATTGGAAACAAACTGCTTACAGCTTCTTGAAGCTGTTCAACTATCCTTGCCAGTCCAAAACAAAGCTAGGCTTTTGCAGTTTTCCTTTTGCTCAATCCTTTGGGAAATAAGTCTTCTGCTTTTTACCATAAACAAAATTACCCATCTGAATTAATGATTAAGGCCTTAATCTTCTTAGATTATTTTTAATCTCCGTGAAATTATGAAAGAAACAGGAATAATTTTACAGCTGTAGACATTTTACAGCTAATTGCCTATAAATAGTAGCGTTTTTTACCTGAAGCTCTAAGCTAATTGTCTTGACTACTCAAAGTCCCTGAATTGTTGTCAACTTTCCTCTTTGTGTTGTAGCCCTGACATCACTTAGCTTGTTATCTGATGCCTACAGTAGGACACCTCCGATGCTGCTCTGATTTCTCAAGCAGTGAAAGCTCCCCTTCCTGACAAGCAACCTATACAGGCTGCCTGTGAGAAAGGACTACATAGCACCCCTCTACCAGAGTGCTGGCTGAGTTTAAAAGCTGACCTGTGTTTGTAATTTCACTTTCATCTTATTTAATAAATATCTACTGGATTCTTTCATTCATTTTTTTATATTTGGATTTATGTTTTTAATAAAAGGGGCATTACACTGTTTCACTGCACTTAATTGGAACTATTAAGATGGTATCTAGAAAGTATACATTAAGTCCATGAAAAAGAAAAGAAGAAGTGTGTGAGAATATTTACTTGGTAAAGATAAAGCATATCAAGCGTCAAATGCTTTCTCCAATGTTTTATTTAGGCTCTCTCAGCTAGAGAGTTTGTAGTTATTTGCTTTTGTGAGGGAAGGGGGAAAAAAACTGCCAAAAATGAAGATAGCAATTGCTGGGTATAATTTTGTACATTTACACAAGCTTTTAGGGCTCTTTCTGAAGGCAACTGTTTTGCTATTGTCAGTTTAAATTTTGAATTTCCTATTTAATGAATTAAAACAAAAACTCAACTAAATCCTACATTTTCAAGGACTGGATTTTGCTATTTAACTGAAACAAGGAGCTGAATATTCTATCTGTAAGTAAAACACACCATACATAAATGGTTTCCTTTTAACTATCACTTTAGGCAAAACCACTTTGAATATTCACTTAAACAATTTCATAGAAATGATATAGACTGAACATGTTTAGTCTTCACTTCAGTAAGTTGCAAAACAATCTGCATGTTTATTGTAATAGGCCATTAATGCAGAATACAATCTTAGCAAAAGTCTTTTGATTACTTTTTCTTAAAAAACACCAGTTATTTTAAATAGGTTTTAATACAATTTGAAGTAATAGAAAGCAAATTCTTACTATAGTCTTTACACAAATTGATATGTACTGAGTACCTACTATGTGATAGCCTTTTTCCCTAGCACACAGCCTTCTATTGCAGACTTTTCACACATCAGCTAACTTTAAAGTGTCTTTTCATTGGTTTATACTCAGCTCAAGCCTGCTGATAATGAGCGCACAAAAGCAAATACAATCTTCTACCTGTTCAGCATGTCATTGGTTTGAAAACCCCAGAAAATATCTCAAGTAATCAATGTGTTCAGAGAATTATATCACACAAATTACTCATTAACTCAATAGCACATAATAAAAAAAGAACATCAATTAATTAATGAGTCACCCTCAGATCACTATGATTACAATATAGCTCTGTTGAAACAGCAATTATAAATGGAGCTGCTTTTCTTTATTCATTGTTTGCAATTGTCCCATTATTTGGCTGCAACCAGTGGCATATTTAACACATGCCTGTAGGTAATTGTGTGATTAGTAGCATAAATGAAGAATTCAGAGATCCTATTGCATATACGACCTTATAAATGATCAGAAAAAATAAGGAAAACTCATTTTTGCTATCGCTGTCTTTGAAGCCAAGTAATTAGAAGGGTATTATCTTTCCAAAAGGTTTAGTTTTGCACTTATAACCAAGATTTTATATTTCAGTGTTAAACACTGTAAGGACTAGCTGCTCAAAGACTAAAATATGCTTGAGTATTACCAATTTTGCAAATGTTTTGGAACCCCCAAAAGAACATTTTTGGTTTTGGTGGGCAGAGCTGGAAGAGTGTCTGGGAATTGGTAGCAGTAGGGAATGAGATTTAAAGAAATACCAAATATTGCATATAAAGTTGCCAACTAAAATTTCTCAACTATCTTGGTAAATGCCATTTCAATAGCTTATGGAATAATTATAACAGTTCCCTGAGGTAAGTAAGAAACATCTGCTGTAACACATAGCAGGTGTTAACAATTACACATCCTGAAATTTTTAAAAATGTTTTTAATTAGAAGAATTCTGTTTTCTAAAAAGGAAAATATGTTAAATTCAAAGATACTACTGTGTTGGGCGTGCAGATCACGTAATACACAAAATTGTAAAGCCCACATCATCTTGGATCAACAAGGTTTTGTGTTTGGTTCAGATCACTGCAATCAAAAGTGAATTGGAATTCATTGCACTTTTTACACAATTGGTATTCTGGGCCAAGGTGCTGAATACTCATGAAATTGGTATAGCAGAGCTGATTGCAGAATATTTTGACTTTATAGGCAAGGTGGTCGCAGTTAGCTATATCAAATTTAATGGACAAAGTACAAAGAAAAATGGGAACAAGAGACATTCAGATAATAGATTTTCCAAATCTTTTTTGCCCTGCTTCTAGAGAAAAGACTAAATCCACGTAATATAGAAACAGCTTCTTTGTAACATGTAACCTTATCATATGACCCATCTTCAATTGCTTTTAATAATAGCTAATTCTTACTGAGCATTTACCATTGTACCAGGTACCTTAACACCCAAGTAATCTGCACAACACCCCTGTCACATAGGTAATATTTATTCCATTTTATAGATTCTGAATAAACACAGATACTTTCCTTAACTTGCTAAGATCATTAACTAATAAGTAGTGGACATGAGATTTAAACATAAGCTTAAATCTAGAGACCTTGTGCTTAATCACTTTCTGTATCATTTCCTACAGGGTGATGCATTTTTGTAGCCCCTAGAAATAGCCAAGAATTAGATATAATTATTTGTGTTTGAGCAAAAATTCCAAATATTTCCAAAGTAATAACATCTTTAAAGATGAAAATTGGAAGTGAGTACGATCATGCAATCTGTTTGGGAGCTCTTTTGTTCACCTACACCATGAAAGCATTTATTTGAGCCTGCAAATACAAGGTACCAAGAATAGCAGATTCCTGGTATAACCACAACGAGAATAAGAGGTGGTCAGTATAGAGTTGAGAAAAACTTGGAGTACAGAGCTGCAGTTTTCTGCCACAGCATAAAGCTGTGGTGTTGAGATGAGACTAGTCTTAGAAATCAAGATAATTAGTATAACAACTCTCTTTGATCTTTTATAATTTCACTTACTTTTATAAGATGACATGGAAATAAAATTAAAGTAGTCCGTTTTGAACTATGTGTTCAGTGGTCTAAAGTTCTTAAGATATAGAGGATGCTTGGTCCAGGTCAGCTGTCAACTAGCTAAGGAAGTCTTTTGTCTCAGAATTACAATGGCATGCCAGGCTGAAGCAAAGAGGGCAAAGCGGTCATCCTTAACCTAGACTGGAGCAAAATGCAATAATTTGCATCTTCATATTACCACAGAGAGCTCCAAAATATTTCTCCTTCCACAGTTTTGACTCCTTGCCGACACATCACAGCCCTTTCCATATACTGGGGTCCTTTTAAATCTGCACGGTTCCAAACTGGGTGTCCTAAAAGGAATTTCCACTACACAAGAGTTTTTCCATATTTTTAGTACCTAATCAGTGTTTGCCCAGAAAAGCTCAGAACTGTGATGATCACAGAGAAACATGATCAGTTTGTGTTACACACAATAGTTTTGTTCCTCATCCAAGAAGTTACAGTGGAAGCCTCAGGAATCTTTAGTTATATGACAGCCTAGACTAATTACAGCATGACATCCTAAAGTATCCTTAACATCCAGCTTTTCATAACCCAGGTTGGGTGCATCTGCTGGGTTGCCTGAAAACTAACCTTGACCTTGTCCATATACTGAATTGTAAGCTGAGGATAGAAGAAGCCACAGAGACCACATCTGAGGCAGGCAGTGGTAAGAACATATGGTAGAAAACTAAACAGTTTCCATAGTGGAAAGAATCAAATAGCTTTATGGAAAAAAAAAAAGTCATTGGGTACATTCCATGTGCCTGGCATCTTGCTAGGTATTCCTAAATATTTTCTGCATGAGAGACTTGGGTACATAAAATATGATGTCACTGACGTTTTTTGTTTAACAGTCAATTTATTCAACATATAACTCCAATAAATACAATTTCCCTAAACATTCATATACTGTGTAAACAGCTGATGAAGTAAAACCTGTAAATTTAATCAGATTCAACCATGTAAACCTTAATTTGATACTTAAATTCTTCTAAACATTTCAATAAAATCCTACATAGTAAACTTCAAGTACTTTAAAAGCATGCAAAATGTCTTGCAATGAATCAAAACTTAAACTTAAAAATATATGCAAAACTATAAAAACAATTTTCGTGAATTTAAGTTAATGTTTCTGTATTTTGTTTCATGTATTTCTAAGCTTACATTAATACCAAGTAGCTCCTTTCAATAACTAGTTGTCAGTCTAGCTTAGGTTACAAGATCCGTGTCGTTGACTAGATGAGCCCTTGGTTGGGGGACCAGAACCAGTTGCTCCATTCAAAATGATCAGAATTTGTCAGTGTGTTGGACCAGTAATTTAATAGTCATGCTTCACCTGCTACATCAATGGAACTTTTTAAGTCCAAGTCTTTCACATGAGATATAATTTCTTATAACACAATGATTTTTCCCAAATTGACATATGTTAGCATGATTGGAAGCTTGTGTGTGCCATTTTAATACCTCATTATAAGCTATAGGATCATTTAGAGATTTTAATCTCCCAAGAAATAAGAAATTGAACGCATGCAGTCAAATTTCCTATTAGGACATTTGGCTAATCCTCTTTCTTGCACAGGTTATTGGACCCTTTCTCTAACTGATTATTATGCATCATCACTTGTGTTGATTAGCATTTTGTGTTCTTGGTACTATTTGACTTCCAATTCTCTGCATTTAATCTTCTCCACTTAATAACTAGAGACAAGTACAAATTGACACTATAAACAAGTATATATATTTAGTACAGGTAACAGGCTACAATGCCATTATATTTAATTTTTTTTGTATTACATCTATATTGTATGCTTTACAACTTTTCCCATTTTCAGCATAACTACAGGCTCACAGTTTTAATAGTCCAAATGCATTGCAGGTGGGTTTGGTAGTAGCTGGTGTTTCAAGCATCGGTGTGTTTCTTACAGTAGGTGTCAATGGAAAAAATTTGCTTTGAAAGGCACTACCTTAAAAAGCCAGAAATTCAAAAAAAAAAAAAAAGGGCTTGAGAGACATATAGAGCACACTGCAAAAAGGTGAGCAAAAGGAAAACCATTCCAGATAAGGGTATTCAATCTGAAAATTTCAGGGTCCAAATAAATGCAGTATAAAAGCAGTATAAAAAGTGCAAGCAATCACTTCAAGGAGAATAACCATATTTTATGACATTAGCTGGACACCAGGAAGAATAAAGAAATAGGAGAATAAACCAAGAGCTGGGACAACCATGATGACCACCACATATGAAGGAGTCTACCTATTTAAATATCTAAATTAAGGATATTTGGCAAGACCATATTTTGCTATACTATTATCATCAAGTTCACTTTTTAGGTAAGATTAATATTACTTAACTCAATTTTATTGGTCTCAATCAAGCCTTTGCTTTTTCCAATGAAACCATTTACAACCATGAGCATCATGGTCAGCAGCACCAGCTTTGCCATTAGGCAATGATCTTAGAGAAGTTACTTAGCTTCATCGATTTCAGTTTCTCATCTGTAAAAATGGAGATATTATCTGCTTCATATGGTTATATGGAATAATAAACGAGATACTCTATGTCAAGGACTTATCATAACATCTGATATGGTGTTCAAATTGTTTTATTATTATTATTATTATTTTAAAACTCTCTAAGAGCTTCTTATGTTCTGCTTGCCCCTGGTAGAGGCTAATCATAATGAGTGAGTGTCAGGTGTGGTTTATGACTCCCCAGTAGGAGATGTGGGGCAAAGAATAACAAATACATTCAATAAGAAAACTGGAAAACTCTTCCCAAATGAAATATTGAAATTCAGAAATTAAATTGGAGATACAGATTATAGTTATATATGTGGAATAATAAGACAAATTTTTAGCACCTTCTATTTGAGTCTCAAACTTTTTTCCCCTTGTGTTGCCATATATGTGTTTAGCAGCCACACTGGGGCAACCTACATATCTGACATATAGTAAGATAGACTAAATAATCACTCCACTCCTCTAGTCAGGCATACAGACATTTATTGGACTCTACTGCCTGTCAGCTACTCTGCCATCATGTCCTGTGAGGAAGATAATTATATATTATATAATTATATAAATATAGTCCCTGTACTTGAGAGAAGACAAGCAAATGCCTGATAACTAGGCAAAGTAATAATTTACAAAGTGGAAGATATCTGCAAAGTGCCGTGGGAACATAGAGGAAGAAGTGTTTTTCCTTTTGCCTGGTCATTTTGGAAAAGGGTTCATAATAGATATTTGCATTCAGTCTTGAAGAACTATTGAAACATGGACAGAGTACTGGTGTTTATACAAGAATCAGGGTTAACTTCACCAAGTAATTAGCTTCATGGCGACCCATCTAGCTGATGGGCAATAGGATGCCAAAGATTTTGGATAGACATATAGGATAATGAAAATTACAGTTCAAGAAGATTAACTCAAACTGAAATATACAGGGTGGATTAGAGAGAGACAAGAGGGGATGTTGACTGATGAATCAAGAGGCCTTTGTAAAAAACCAAAGAAAGAGATAAGTACATAAACAGCCTAGTAGCCAATGGGAAATTAAAAGGGGAGAGAGGAGCAATAGAGAAGAGTTAAAATGTTCCAAATGTGATGTGACTGAATGTGAAGGGACAAAGAAGAAGGGTTAATATGACTCTAAGATTTGAAAATTTTTACCCTGAATGGCAATATTTGATTTAGCAAACACATATAAATAATAGAGAATAATAAGAATAATAAGAAATGTATCCTCTGTCATGGATTTCTTGGATGTGAAGAACGCTATATCCAAGAAAAAGTACAGGGTTACATTCCTGCTACAGAAATTCTTCAGACTTTGAAATAAAAATGTAACGTAAATGAATGCTATTGACTGGTATGGCAGAGCCTTGCTGGTTGCCCATTTTATATCCTTTCTCCCTTCATTCTAACTAAAAGCCTATGCGGTAACAACGTGCTCAAGTAAAAGTTTTCATTTAACAGTTTCCCTCACATCCAGAGGAAGCCATTTGGCTGGTCAGATGTAAATGGAAGATTTCTAGGCAACTTTGGCCTTCTTGATACAGACTCTACTCTTTCCTCCTTATTTTTGCCTTCTTCTTCCTACCCAGAATGCAAATTGGAATTAGAAGTGGACTAGCCAGCTAAAGAATAGATGACCACCAGGATGAGATTGCATATCTAAGAGAGCCTGGGCTCTAATCAAGAGAACCTCTGCAGTGGGGTATACTTGAACTGGTTACCTCTGGACATCTTGTCCCTGGTGTTGGATTTCTGTTATATGTAGTCTAAATTAACTCCTAATAGATATACTTGGCTTGCAGAAGCTTGGGAAATTTAATTGGTTCCTTGTATGATTTCAGAAGTAACCTGATTCTGGGCCACGGTGGCTCAGCAGGTAAGAATGCTTGCCTGCCATGCCCGAGGACCCAGGTTCGATTCCCGGTGCCTGCCCACGTAGAAAAAAAAAAAAAAAAAAAAAAAAAAAACAGAAGTAACCTGATTCCAAGAAGGGAGATTTTTCAGAGTTTATAAGACCCAACAGTAAGGTTTTATCTCTTCTCTTCCCAAGTTAGTTCTCTCTTGTCCCATGAGAACCCACAAACTTCTTACAAGAGAGGTATGAAGGTAACGTTTCTAGTGTTTGTATCTTATCTTCTCTCTGATCTTTCATAATCCCAAAATTGCACCCTGACTTTGACATAAAGTTAGCATTTCCATTAGAATATTACAATTGATCTAATTTTACATGTGGTCAGTGCAGAAAGCTGAGTTCTTATTAGGCTGTCATAAAACAATATGGACAGAAGGATGCAGGGAAATAGCAAAGGTATTTTCAGTAATTAGTTAGAACTTCAGGCAGATAAAAAAGAAAGCCATTGTGCAAATGCCAGGCCATTCAAGGTTATTTTACCTTGAGGAGATAATGTCATTTCCCTGCTTTGGTTATAAAGGAAGTCTGAAGCTCTTTTAGCCTATCCCAAAATCTTGTCTGAAGATTATTTCCTATCTACAAAATTTTCTCTAGTCTAAAAAAAAAGGAAAACAAAGATAATATTTACATATTTTACACAAATATATTTACTCAAAAATAGTTCTTTAATCTGGTTTTTATCTTCCTATTTATTTTTTGTATACAAATAGCCTTTCCATTATGACAATATGGTGATGGTAGATAATAAATTTTATTTTATATTGTCTTAGTTGGAGAAATAAACAGTGGCCCACTTTATGCTGTTTTCCCCACTAAATATATATGCATATATGTAAGTATATCTGTACAAGTTTGTGAAATCCATTAACTTTGCTTTATTTATAGATCTAAAATCTTGTATCAACCTTTTTTTCCCCTCAAATAAAACTTCTCTGTTTCATTATTACCCTCCGACCTAAGCTTACGCTTTATTCTATCCAGATCCCAAGTGCTATGCTTGTTCCTATCAGAAGATTATTTGATTTTATAATTTACTAACTTCCAAGGTATCATCTCCAGGGTATTTCTTCTTTCTTTCATTTCCTTCCTTTTAGGAACACTTAGTCAGTGCTTTCTACATGCCAATCACTGTGAGAAATCCAAGAGCATAAAAGAAATGGGGTAGAGAGGAAGGAAAAAGGGATATAAATCCTTCAAGACATACTTTTTAACTTTAAGTAGCTTACAGTCTGTCAGGGTAGCAAGTAGAAAAATAGCTGTACTGTAATGTGATGACGTTCTCTGGGAGCAGAGAGGAGGGAGTACCTAACTTGGAGAGTTTCAGCAGAGATCCATTCTAAGAAAAAGCAAGCAGCCGTGTTTTAAGGAATAATAGGTCAGAGTGCTTGCAATGGATTAATGAAAGGAAGGAAAGTTATTCCAGGCATGTATAAAGACTTCAAAATATGAAATATCCTGGTAAATTAAAGGAACTGCAATTAGCATATAGAGGATTTACAGATTAAACTCCATTGATCAAGGGCCTTGTTTATCCTATAAGAGAGTGGTCTCCAAATCTGTGGAGCTTTAAATGTATGCATGTGTGCGTGTATGCATGTGCATTTATACGTGATACTCTGATACAGTAGGGGTGTTGACATGCCCCGATATCTGTACATTTGAAAATATCCACTGGATGATTCGTCAAGGTTTAGAGACCACTGCAATAGAAGACCAGGAGCCTCTGATGGATTACAAGGCAGTGAAGGCATGATCAGAGTTATATATTAGATAGTTCAATCTGATGACCTTATGAAAGTTGGAGTGGAAGCAGCTATTGGTTGGGAGACCAGCTGAATCCAGTTGAAAAGAATGATGATTTAAAAGCAATAGAGTAGAGTTAGAGGGAATATGCACTTCAAAGATACTTAAGAGACAGTCAATACAGGAGGTGGTAGTAAGTTAAGGAAGAAGATGAGTTTTAGACTCATTGCGTTTGAATTGCCTTTGGGATGGAACTTGGAAATACAAGTATTTACACTTTAAAAGAAAACTCATGGTGAGGAACCTGAAGAAATTAGATATTTGCGCACCTGAATAGTAAAGGCAATACTCTTTACTCTTTAAATTACTACTCACACAACCTATTTAAATCATAAGGCAGATCTTTCCTTTCAGGGTAAGGAAACATTTATAACATTAAATTTAACCTGTAGTTGCTGGGATAAACAAGGGGCAAAGGACTAAAGATAGAGTGATAAATTACTTTATGTTTACCCTGACCCTCAATTTTAATTTAGTAAGGTGTCACTGCTTTTTATTTAGCACAAAAACAGAATTCTAACTAGAATTATTAAAGATTACACTAGAAATCCATGGCCTTGAGAACTCTACTTTAATATCTTTACTCCTCTCAAAAACATTTTATCCACTTGTCCTTCAAAAAAGACTATTGGGCTGCAACTGTATGGAATTGACAAATCTGAAATTTTGGATCTCATTTATTCACTTAGTTCTCTCACACACAGTGAACCACATGAAGGACTACGGCATAGTGATATATTAGAGTTTCTGATTGCTTATATTCGTGCTTCAATGCAAGAGGATAAAACTAAATGGATGAGCTCATTTAACTCTTTCAGTAAAGTGTCCCCACATAAGGAAATGGTTCATTACACCATCTCCATCCGACAAAGAGGAACAGCTCGTGTGTCCCCGGCCCTCAGTTAAGAGCACACAGACATGCCACTGAGTCACTGAGACCTGACCCAGGCCTTCGAGGGAGCCTAAATAACACTCTGCCATGGTTGACAGTCCTTTCCATCCAACATTTCTCTCTTCAACCTAAATCCTTTGAGTTTCACTTTTAGCCTTTTCTCTTTTTCTCTGCTTTTAGTATTGATAGACGAAAATGCTTATCATTTGTTCTCTGAATAAGAACCTTACGATACTCACACGTCGTCTCAAAAGTGTTCCTCATCCAGCACAATCCCTATCTTTTGACCTTTTCTCAAAGGCCTTATTTCCCAAAGACTTGAATAATCTCTGTGGCTTTCCTCTGAACTGAGCTCAGAAGTTGGTAAAGCATTCTGATTTGTGCGAAATGTATCATGAGCCCTAGTGAATGAGCACCACATCTTGCATCACCTCCACCTCAATGCCAGTCTCTGGTCTGATCAGGTTTAACTCCCTTATAGAGTCTCTTTTGGTTCTTTTATTTTCTAGTGTTTTAAAAACTTTGCTTTCACCTTTTGTTTTCCCCTTCCTATTGCCTTGAATAAAACCTCTTCTCATTAGCCTATAGCCCAACTCTTCCCTCCTCCCTCCCTCCCCCCTTCCCAGTTTTGTCAATCTCAACTAGTGAGCAGCTTCCATGAGAGAGAGAGAGAGAGAGAGAGAGAGAGAGAGAGAGAGAGAGAGAGAGAGAGAAAGAGAGAGAGAGAGAGAGAGAGAGAGAGAGAGAGAGAGAGAGAGAGAGAGAGAGAGAGACAGAACCCCCCTGGGAAAGTTCGTGGTATTTAACAATTTAAGGGACATGCCCACAGTTTTAGAGGATTTTAGTATAAATAGAAGATATCCTCAGAACTGTGTTGGATCAAATTTCAATATGACTGATACGGACATACATGTTAGCGGAAAGGGAACAATAAGAACAAATGAGGGCAAAGGCAGTGGGAGTGAGGTAGCAGTTGGTGATTGCTCTAGAACAAATCCCTTCCATGAGTAATTTAGGCTCTCCTTCATGAGAAGATATTATAAAGTTCAGGAATATGGCAATTCAGTTTAAAAGGTTTGGGTTAATGGATCAAACTAGGTGATGCAGATGAATTTCCCCACTGATTGTCTAGCGCCCCATTATCTTATCAAACAAGAGAGAATATTCAAGTTGAGAACGCCTGTCATTTCCCAGTGCTCCTATTAAGCTTAGCATTCTCTCTCAAACCAAAGAAAATAAAACATTACTTTAAAAGATAAAAATGCAAACCCCCTTTTATTATCCTGCAAGACTATGTTGGATTAGAAAGCATAGCCTATATACTCTCTGATATGTCAAGCTCTTTCTCCCCTTGCTACACACAACACATAAAGGAACATTTGGCACCACGTTTCATATACCATTCCTTATGACACGCAGCCCCCAAGAATATGTAATAAAAAGACAAGTGAAAAGCACTTTATAAATCCACCCAGTAGTGGGAATCTAGCCAGTGTTGATTGCAGATGTTTTGCCCGAATTGGTAACTACATTGAGGGCCAGAATTGTGCCATTATGTAGAAAATAGCGTTGTCAGATAATTGGGCAAAGAAAGAATGCACTCAGGTATCTTTTTCTCAAATACGCATTTCATATTATTTTCTGCTAGATTACGGTGTTCATCATATATAGGTTATTGATTGCAATTACTTCACTCATTGTTATTCTTCTGGCTTATTTTATCAACACTTCCTTTTCACTACGTAGAGTAACAAGCTAAAGATGAGCTCAATTTGAGTTAACTCCCACTGCCTTCAGTTAAAAATTAAGATTCCATAGTTTTCCAAAACCTGAAATAATATACATGGCCTTCTCTAAATAGGCATGCTCTATAATGCATCCTGTTTCTGCCAAGTTGTTCCCTCTGCATGAAATGTCCCAACTTTTCTTCTCTGCCTGGTCAACACCTATTTGCCTGCTATGTGTCTGTTCTAAAGTCCCCTGTGGGGAAAGCTTCTCCAACTCCACAAGATTGAATTAGATACAACTTCTTCTATGTTCCTTTACTGCAGCACTCACATTACTGTATGAAAATTGGTTGCAAATATTTTTTGCATCCTTTAATAGATCGTGAAAACTAGATCCCTAGGATCTTTAACAGTGGCTGGCATGTAGTAGGTGCTTAATAAAATTTTGATGAATAAATCAATTGGGCAACACCGTTTACCATTCTGGAATGTTCACATAATCTTGGCCTCTTCCAGATTAGTAATTCATTGCTAAAGTATTTGATAATGTGCCAAAGAAGGGATCTGAAGGAAGTGAGATACTGACACATAAGAAGATTGCCTTAAAAAAAAAATGTGCCAAAGAATATGATGAATTACACAAAGAAAATTTAGGAATAAAATAAACCTAGAATAAGCCAGTGTCTTTAGGATACTGTGACAAATACCCGCAAGGAGTTGGTTTTAAACAACAACGTTTCATTGACTCACGGTTTCAGAAGCTTGCTTCTTGGGGTCAGGAGCGCTCTGGCTGGCAGGTAATCCTCGACGGTTTTGCCTTTCCCTTTTCATTGCAACATCGTCTCCTTTCTCTTCCCCATTTAATTGACTTCTGGCTTTCTGCCCTTTCCCTTGGTTTTTCTGGTGCTGGCTTCTCAGTTCTTCTCCGGGTTCTAAGCCTTAAGGACCCATTTTGATTCAGCTGGCCACACCTTAACAAAAATAACATCTTCAAAAGGTCCTATTTAGAATGGGTTCACACACAGAGGAACGGGATCAAGATTAAGATCATGTTTTTCTGGGGTGCAGAATTCAAACGGCCACAGCGAGGTTCAACATAGAGTATTTCTCATGGAAAAGCAGACACTCCTCTGTCCAGGAGCGCCGATAGAGAGAGATGGGTAGCTGAGCTTCCTGGCTGGTTGGCCTAAATGATACTGCCACAGGTGGCACTCATTCCACAAATTAAGGGTGTGCAACCTTCACGTGCAGGGGATACTATAAATTGTGGCCATCCTCACCTTTAACATTTACTGCCCACAACAAGTAAATATTAATGGACTTCCCGACTATTCATGATTCTAGCGGAATGGGTAAAAAGTAGTGCCTTTTCTCTTTTACATTCCAACTCTTTCTTCATTAAAACAAAATGAAGCAGGGCAGGCCACAGTGGCTCAGTGGCAGAGTTCTCACCTGCCAACCTGCCATGCCAGAGACCCAGGTTTGGTTCCCGGTGCCTGCCCATGTGAAAAAAAAAGAAGCAAAAACAAAAAAAGACTTGTCATTCATAGAGAAAGAAAGTAGATTAGACGTTATCAGAGGCTGAGGGTAGGGGATGCAGTGTTACTGCTTAATGGGTACAGAGTTTCTGTTTTGGGTGATGAAAAAGTTTGAGTAATGGATGGTGGTGATAGTGGTACAATATTGTAAACGTAATTGATGAAACTTAATTGTATACTCAAAAATGATTAAGGGCAGGCTACAGTGGCCCAGCAGGCAGAGTTCTTGCCTGCCATGATGGAGACCCAGGTTTGATTCCCAGTGTCTGCCCATGTAGAAGAAAAAAAAAAAATCAAAATGGCCAAAAGTTAAATTTAAAATGATGCTTCTTTAAGTACTAGTTAATAAGATGTGCAGCATTTTGTTTTAAACTGCGAGGAAGAGGAGAGGAATTCTGTGAAGCTTAAAATCCCAATCTATGGTAACACTATTTCCTTAATTTCATCTGAGAGTCAACACAAAGACATTTCTTATTAGTTCTATTAATAATCTCTCGTGGTATTTGTGGCAGGCCCTAGGTGAGCCTTATAAGTTTTATTAGTTTAGTACAAAAGTGATTCTGAATATTGAGACCAAACAGCCATGTTGTAGCTCTTTCAGAATGGATTTGTATATCGAATGTAAAAGAAAATAAGCAGTATATTATGTGAAACAGCAGACTTGTTAAAATTCTAAGGTAGTATGTTATGAAGAGGAGAAGGAACCGTTATCTAACCCACTCTCTGGAAATGGCAGAATTCCAAGTTGTTTATAATAAGAACCTGTGATGGAGATGAAACCTTTGTGTCCCCCCTGAACATGCCAAAAGAGTGTAGTTAAAATGGCTATTTTCCCTGATGATAAAATCAACTCTTTATGATTCTGCTTTATAGCTCACAGTTCCCTTTCTTCCTCTGTTGAAAAATCTTGCACATTAATAAACATAAATGAAAAATATTTCTGGTCTAAAATTAAATCCTATAGTCTTGATGGATCATTACACCCCACTCACAGATTGTTTCCTTGGTCCAATCTGAAGTTTTTGTGACGAGAATGTTAATTTTTTAACTCCCAGCAACCATTTTAGCTCAATTTCTTTGACAGAGACTACAAGGAACACAGAGGGAATGAAACACTTAAGCAGGACTTGCCTTAGTGCTTTTTTGCTCCAAGCAAGCAAACAAGAATAGGATTATAGTGGCCCTGAATGGAATCACAAATGGGAGAGAGGTTTTCTCCCCCACAAGAGACTTCTGGAAGAAAAACAACTTTAAGATGCAATCTGTATTGGGAGAGCAACTCAACACCTGCTAGAAGTTCCTATACTTTTGCAAATCATCCTGAGCATCAACACCTAAAGACAGAGCCCCTGAACTTCTGTTTCCTCCTGGACATGACTAACTGCCTGGTTTTGAATTCAGGAAGCCGGAGGCAAACTAGACTCATCGACAGACACATAGGGGATGCCAAAGGCTGCTTTTAATTTGAACCAGAAGTTTTACATTTTAAGAAGACAAACGAGCAGCATTACCTGTTTACTTCAATATTGACAAAGGAAAACCCTGTAGCCCCCTTGCACCTGTTAATACTTGCTCTCTACTGATGTGACCCATGCAGCTGCTCATTTCAATTAGCCCAGGGCCAGTCTTGGCATTTTCCCACAGAAACAACACTACACAAAGAAGAGCCTCTGTATGTTCACACTGGCATCCTTCCAAGTCATACTCGGCTTCTGCACATTTTACCAACCTGTCTTGATGGACATTTAAGTCACCCCAAACTAAAGGAATTCTTCTGTTTCTATTTAACCATTCTTTTGAAGTTTTCTTTAGAAGCACCATTTCTTGATTTCACTTCTATGTTATTATTTTTAACTTTTTAAATTGTATAATGTAACACATATACAAAGCAAAGAAATAAAAAAGCAACAGTTTCCAAAGCACTCCTCAACAAGTTACAGGACAGATCTTCAGAGTACGTCATAGGCTACCACATCCTCTCATAATTTTCCTTCTAGTTACTCCAGAATAGAGGAGGCTAGAGGCTTAAAAGTTTTTATCATCACAATCGACTTTTTCCTTCTTTTTGTGAAAGATAACATGTGTACAAAAAAGCTATAAATTTCAAAGCACAGCACCACAATTAATTGCAGAAAATATTTCAGACTTTGACATGGGTTGTAATTCCATAATTTTAGGTTATTACTTCTAGCTGCTCTAAAATATTGGAGACTGAGAGAGATGTAATTGATTCAGCATTCATATTCATTTATTAAAGTCTATCTTCTATGTATAACTCTATCATCACCTTTGATCTTTACATCCCTCTCTTTAGAGGTGTTAGGCTATGGTCATTAAAACTTTTTCATATTGGAAGGGTCTGTCACTAATATTGGAGTAGAGAGATGGAACCATGTGATGTTCTGGAGAGGCTGGGCTAGGTTTCAGGACTTATCTGGATCAGGGATGCATCTGAAGGTTGTAGGGTTCTGGAAAGTTACTCTGGAGCATGGAACCCTTGTGAAATCTTATATATTGCTCTAGGTGTTCTTTAGGGTTGGCTGGAAGGGTCCTGGTTGGGGGTTGGCAGGTTATGATAGGTAGCAAGGTCTACCTGAAGCTTGCATAAGAGCCACATTCAGAGTAGCCTCTCAACTCTATTTGAACTCTCTCTGCCATTGATACTTAATCAATTACAATTCTTTTCCCTCTTTTGGTCAGGATGGAATTGTTGATCCCACGGTTCTAGGTCTGGATTCATCCCTGGGAGTTTTCTCCCACATTGCCAGGGAGACTTTCACCCCTGGATGTCATGTCCTACATAGGGGGAGGGCAATGATTTCATTTGCAGAGTTGGGCTTATAGCGACTGAGGCCACACCTGAGCAAGGACAGAGGTCCTCCAGAAGTAACTCTTAGGCATGTCTATAGGTAATCTAATCTTTTCTGACACCTACATAAGCTTCACAAGAGTAAGCCTCATGATTGAGGGCATGGCCTATTGATTTGGGTGTCCCTAAAGTTTGACAAAGTATCAGGGGATTCCCTGATGGTAAGGTTTAATAGTTCCATATTCTTTCTCCCCTCCCTCAGGGGACTTTGCCAATACTTCTTGATTATCTGCTTAATATACTCTAGGATGTTTCTAGGCATTACAATAATCTATACAGGATTAAAGGACCTTTTTCTTATTCTGAGCTTCCTGTGTTTCAATTGTTCAAATGAGCTATACAGATAAGTTGAGTAAGATTATGATCCACAGAAAATTTCAGTTTCAGATCAAATAAACCTTTCTTCCATTGGTCTGAAAGAGTATGTGTGGTTTTAAAATATAGACACTGTCTTCCTTACCCCTATGTTCTGAATTACTTTAACCCTAGACTGTTCAGCTAGGTTCTTTTCTCTAAATATCAGGTTATATATATATAACAGCCTCTCAAAATCCAGAAATAATAATTACCACTCTGGATTTAATGTGTCTGCTCTAAAAGCTTACAATCCAGGCCCCTGTTTTCTTATATGCATTTTCTAAAGGTGACCATACCATTCTTGTTTTTTTGTTTCGGGCTTATATTACTGCACCAAAAGTCCCACATGTTTATTCACATCATTGAATGCCTCACGACTTTGTTCCTTTTTGTAACAGCACAATCTCAGTTTATAAGTATACAGCATCACTCGTCCATCTACTTCTCCATCAGTGCATCCTTCAGCCGCCTACATTCATCGGGCATCATGTAGAGGGCCCAAAGTCCACAGTCCATCAACGTTCTCAATTTTAGATAATTTCATTGTTCCCAAGAGAAAGAAAAGCAACAAACACACCCTTGTCAAAAAGGAACTCTAAACCTCCTCTTAATTCTTGTCCCTCACCCCATTATTTACCTCTGCTGTTGCTGTGGTAGTGCTGATGGTTTCCTTTTGAACATAGCTCATAGCATGCAACAGCAGTCTCCCTGCTGTACCCTGGGCTTAAACACTCTATACAAGAATCATATCTTTGAGGTAATGCTTGCAAGAACTAATTCATATTTCTTGTGTTAATCAGTGGGACACATAGGTCTATACAATCCCTTTCAATCTTGTTTATCTTCAATATGGTAATATTACTTAAAGGCCCTCTAGAGAACCACTTTCACTCCTATCTATTTCCCTACATTGGAGTTCAACCTCATTTGCTAACAGTTCACCCATCTCTAGCTTCTGTGTGTCTCTAAGTTCCCTATATTCTGTATTAGAAGGCTCTGATTATACCTTTTTGCTGGTCATAAAAGTGGAATCACACAATATCTATCCTTTTGTATCAGCTAATTTTGCTCAGCAATATGTCCTCAAGGCTCATCCATCTTGTCATGTGCTTCAGGATATCATTCTGTCTTACTGCTGCATAATATTCCATCAGATGAATATACATTTTGTTGATCCACTTGTCTGTTCATGTGCATTTGGTTTGTTTCCATCTTTTGGCAATTGTGAATAATGCTGCTATGAACATCGGTGAGGAAATGTCTTTTGTATCATTGCTTTCAGCTCTTCTGAGTATATACCAAGTAGTGCTACTGCTGGGTCATAGGGCAACTCAATATTTAGTTTCCTAAGGAACCACCAGACCATCTTCCATAATGACTGCACCATTATACATTCTCACCAACAGCACATAAGTGTCCCAGTTTTTCCACATCCTCTCCAACATTTATAGTTTCTGTTTGCTTAATAGCAGACATTCTCATAGGTGTGAAGTGGTATCACATTGTAGTCTTGATCTGCATTTCCTTATAGCCAATGAAAATGAACATCTCTTCATGTGGTTTTGAGCCATCTGTATTTGCTCTTCAGAAAAATGCCTATTCATATCTTTAGCATTTTATAATTGGGATGTTGGTTCTTTTGTTGTTGAATTGTGTGATTTCTTTGTATATACAAGAAATCAAGCCTTTGTCTGATATGTGATTTCCAAATATTTTCTCCTATTGAGTTGGCTGCCTCTTCACCTTTTTGACAAAGTCTGTTGAGGTGCAGAAGCATTTGATTTTGAGGAATTCCATTTATCTATTTTTTCTTTTGTTGCTGTGGTTTGGGTGTAAAGTTTAGGGAGCTACCTCCTATTACTAGGTCTTAAAGATGTTTCCCTACATTTTCTTTTAGAAGCTTTATGGTGCTAGTTCTTATATTTAGGTGTTTGATCCACTTTGAGTTAATTTTTGTGTAGGGTGTAAGATGGGGGTTCTCTTTCACTCTCTTGATATATCCAATTCTTCCATGATCAACTATTGAAAAGACTATTTTGTCTCAGTTCAAAGGATTTGGGGGTCTTGTCAAAAATCAGTTGACCATAGGTTTGGTGGTCTATTTCTGCACTCTTGATTCAATTCCATTGGTCAATGCTTCTATCTCTGTGCCAGTACCATGCTATTTAGACTACTGTGGCTTTATAATAGGTTTTAAAGTCAGCAAGTTTTAATCCTCCCACTTTGTTCTTCCTTTTTGGGATGCTTTTAGCTATTTGGGATCTCTTTCCCTTCCAGATGAATTTGGTAGTTAGTTTTTCCAAATCTTCAAAGTAGGTTGTTGGAATTTTGATTGGTACTTTGTTAAATCTGTAGATCAATTTGGAGAGAATTGACATCTTAACTATATTTAGCTTTCTTATCCATGAGCAGGGAAAGTCTTTCCACCTATTTAGATCTCCTTTGATTTCTTTTAGCAATGTAAGGTAGTTTTCTGTGTACAAGTCCTTTACATCTCTAGCTAAGTTCATTCCTAAGCATTTGATTCTTTTAGTTGCTATTTTAAATGGAATATTTTCCTTAACTGACTCCTCAGGTAGGTGATTGCTTGTGTATAGAAATGTTACCGATTTTTACACATTAATTTTATATCCTGCCACCTTGCTGAATTTGTTTATTAGCTCAAGTAACTTTGCTGTGGATTTCTCAGGATCTTCCAAGTATAATATCATATCATCTGCAAATAATGAGTGTTTTACTTCTTCCTTTCCAATTTGTATGCCTTTTATTTCTTTGTCGTACCTGATTGCTCTAGCTAGAACTTCTAGCACAATATTGAATCACAGTGGTGATAGTGAGCATCCTTGTCTTGTACCTGATCTTAGGGGGAAAGTTTTCAGCCTCTCTCTACCGAGTATGATGCTGGCTATTGGTTTTTCATATATTCCCTTTATCATATTGAGGTAGTTACCTTTGATTCCTATCTTTTGAAGTGCTTTGTATCAGAAAAGGATGCTGAACTTTGTTGAATGCTTTTTCAGCATCAACCAAGATGATCATGTGATTTTTCCCTTTCAATTTGCTAACGTGCTGTATACATTAATTGATTTTCTTCTGTTGCACCATCCTTGCATTCCTGGTATAAACCCCACTTGGTTATGGTGTCTAAATCTTTTAATGTGCTATTCGATTCAATTTGCTAATATTTCACTGAGAATTTTTGCATCTCTTTTCATTAGGGAGATTGGCCTGTAGTTTTCCTTTCTTATAGCATCTTTACCCAATTTTGTTATTAAAATGATATTAGTTCATAAAATGAGTTAGGTAGAGTTTCTTTTTCCTCAGTTTTTTTGGAAAAGTTTGAGAAGGATTGGTGCTAGTTCATTATGCAATGTTTGATAAAATTCCCCTGTGAAGCCATCTGGTCCTGGGCTTTTCTTTGTAGGAAGATTTTTGATGACTGATTGTATCTCTTTACTCGTGATTGGTTTGTTGAGGTCTTCTATTTCTTCCTGAGTCAGTGTAGCTTGTTTGTATGTCTCCAGGAATTTGCCCATTTCATCTAAGTTGTCTAGCTTGTTGGCGTAATGTTGTTCTTAGTATCCTCTTATGATTTCTTCCATTTCTTCAGAGTCTGTTGTAACGCACCCCTTCTCATTTCTGATTTTGTTTATTTGCATCCTTTCTTTTTTTTCCTTAGTCAGTCTTGCTAGTGTCCCATCAATTTTATTGATTTTGTCAAAGAACCAACTCTTGGTTTTATTGATTCTTTCTATTGTTCTTTTGTTCTTCCATTCATTTATCTCTGCTTTACTCTTTGTTATTTGTCTTCTCCTATTTGCTTTGGGGTTAGTTTGCTGTTCTTTCTCAAGTTTCTCCAGGTTTGTGGTTACATCCTCAATTTTTGTTCATTCTTGTTTTTTAATATAGTCATTTAGGGCAATAAATTTCCCTTTCAGCACAGCCTTTGCCACATTCCATAAGTTCTGATAAGTTGTATTCTCATTTTCATTCATCTCCAGATAGGTGCTGATTTCTCTAGCAATTTCTTATTTGACCCACTGGTTGTTTAAGAGTATTTTATTTAATCTCCATATATTTGTTATTGTTCTCATTCTTTGGTGGTTATTGAGATCCAGATTCATCCCATTGTGATCAGAGAAGGTGCTTTGAATAATTTCAATATTTTTAAATTTAAAGAACTGTTTTGTGTCCTAGCATATGATCTATCCTGGAGAATGTTCCATGAGCATTAGAAAAGAATGCATAACTTCGTGCTTTGGGGTGCAATGACCTATATATGTCTGTTAGGTTTACTTCTTTTATGAAGTTATTTAATTTCTCTATTTCCTCATTGAGCTTTTGTCTTGTTGTTCCATCTATAGAGGAGAGTGGTGTATTGAAGTCTCCAACTATTATTGTTGAAACAGGTATTGCTCCCTTCAGTTTTGCCAATGTCTGTCACATGTACTTTGGAGTTCCTTGATTGGGAGCATAAACATTTCTGATTGTTATATCTTCTTGGTGAATTGACCCTTTAATTAGTATATAGTGTCCTTCTTTGTCTCTTATAGTGTCTTTACATCTAGAGTCTATTTTGTCAGATATTAGTATAGCTAGTCTTGCTTTCTTTTATTTACAACTTGCATGTTGTAAATTGTTTTCCATCCTTTCATTTTCAATCTATTTGTATCCTTCTGTCTAAGATGAGTCTCTTGTAATCAGCATATAGCTGGATTATGTTTCTTAATCCATTCTGCCAACTTGTAGCTTTTGATTGGTAAATTTAGTCTATTAACATTCAAAGCTATTACTGAAATTTGGTTTCTTGATTCCACCATCTTATTCTTTTTAATTTTATTTGTCAGATCTATATATTCTTTTCCTCTTTCTCTTTTTATTCTTCAAATTGCCCTTAGTTATACTCTTCAATTCTGTGCCCTCCTCCAGATTTCCCTCACCTGTCTTTTTTTTTTTCTTTCCAGCTGGCAGAACTCCCTTTAGTATTTCTTGAGGGCCAGCCTCTTGTTGACAAATTCTTTCAGGACTTCTCTGTCTGTGAAAACTTTAATCTCTCCCACAATTTTGAAGGACAATTTGGCTGGGTACAGAATTCTTGGCTGGACGTCTTTCTCTTTCAAGATCTTATCATACCATTGCCTTCTCACCTCCAGGGTGCTAGTTGAGTAGTCTGAACTCAGACCTATTTGATTTCCTTTGTATGTAGTAGATTGTTTTTCTCTTGACACTTTCAGGATTTTCTGCTTCTCTTCAACATTTGACAGACTGATTAATGTGTGTGTTGGGGAAGGCTTATTTGGATTTATTGTGTTTGGAGTTCTTTGGGATTCTTTAACTTATATTTTTATGTCCTTTATGAGGGTTGGAAAGTTTACCCCCATTATATCCTCAATTACTCTTCTTAGCCCTTTACTCCTCTGTTCTTCTTCTGGGACACCAACGATTCTTATATTTGTGCACTTTGTTTCATGTATCATTTTTCTGAGTTCCAATTCAGTTTTTTCCATTTTTTTTTTCCATTTGCTGTTTTGAGTCTTCGAAGTCAATTATACTGTCCTCTATATCACTTATTCTTTCAAATCTGGTGTTGTGTGCCTCTAGTATGTTTTTTATTTGTTCAATAGAGTCTTTAATCTCTATGGTTTCTGCTATTTTTCTATTTATTCTTTCAAATTCCTATTTATGCTCTTCTACTGTCTTCTTGATCTCCTTTATGTCATTTGCTATCCCACTTATTTTATTAAGTAGAGTTATATGAACATTTTTAATTAGTTGTTCCAGCATCTGTTTCTCCTCTGGTGTTTTAATTTGGTCATTAGGCAGGGCTATATCTGTCTGCAATTGTGATATGCTTAGTGATCTTCTGCTATCTTCATGGCATGTAAATATCTTAATTGATTTACTTTGGGAGTTGATTTCTTTCAGTAATCTAAGGCCTTGTGTTTGTGGGATGGTTGTACAGTAGGGAGCAGGGCATGGGGTGGGCACCCAGTGTGGTGATTTGTTTCAGGGCAGGTATAGGTGCAGGTTGGGGATGTTATGCTGATGCTTGTGAACATGGGCACCCAGTGGCCAGGGAGGATGTAGCTGTGTGGGTGCAAAAGTCTGGAGGGTGTACCCCTGGTGTGTGCTGATCTAAGACACAGGGCCCTTTGTGCACATGTGTAGAGCTGTGGCAGTGGGTCGGCATTATGCCTTCATGAATTGGGGCAGATGTGATAGCTATGCAGGTCAGCACTTTCTCAGAGCTGGGAAGTGAGGCTGAGGCCCGTGTGCATGCACAGTTCTTAGATTGCTGTAAAGTGCAGTTCCCAGAGCTGAGTGATATGATTGGGGGCCTGTGGACATGTGGGGGGCCCATGCACATATGGGGGCCTGGAAATGCCGTAAATGGATGGGCAGAGCTCAGGTGGGGCGGAGTGAGACTGTGCGACACTATGGGCAGGGGTGGAGGTGGAGGGGCTGCCTCTCAGTTCCTCAGCCTCTGCAACCAGGGCTGCCGCGTGTGGTGCTGAAGGCTCTCCCAGGTCAGCCGCACTCCCAAATTGCAGCTTCAGTTGCCCTCCTGTCCCTTCTCTAACTTTTCCGTGGAGTAGGGCTAATCTCGAGCTACTCTATTCGGCCATCTTCCTGGAAGTCCTCTATGTTATCCTCTCAACCTTCATTCTTTTTCTTTCCACCTCCATATAAAGAGACACTCAGAATTGTACTTGCTGTAGTTCTCATTTTACTGTCAGAAAAATTAAAAAAAGATGAAAGAAACTAAAAATATTAAGAGCTCCTTATTTGTCAAATTTGAAAAGATCTAAATAAGAAGTGATTGTCAAGCCTGCATCTCTTTTGCTTCAGCATTAAATTTGTTTTCAAAATTGGGCCCTCTCTTTAGAAAGCATTACCGAACCTTCCACTCCCACACACCACCATCACCATTACTTTTGGGGGGTAAGGGGGTTTAGAGGGAGGATGTAGACAATCCCTTTGCCTGTATTCAGTGATGAAAATATCAATCGCAGCTTCGTTCCTGAACTGGTACCAAAAGTACCACTATTCTCTTCCTTTCCTCCCAGAGCACCATCAGACATTACTTTTTCAAATGAGTTATATCAAATGTGCCCTTTTATGACATGCTGAAGAGATGCTCAGAGACATTTCTTTATTCACTTTCCAAGTCTTCACTGCTAGTGACACAGGAAATGTGTCACCTCATAGGAAAGAACATGCTCTTATTTTTGGTGAAGCACCAGTCTTGCTGTGGAACATCGGATATATGCCCAGTGCTCGAAAAGTTTCTTAATTCATGTAACAAGGGATGGGTACCTTCAAAATTACTGCCTGTTGGGTTATACTCGGACAGTGAATGATCCTGCCCTGGCCCAGGGCAGAGATTTACTTTCTTTTGCTTCATGATGGAAAATGACCCATCTCACTGGTCTGTCTTGTGTCTATTCAACCATCTGGAACTACATGTCAAGGGGTAGGCAGGCATGTTTACTATGCCTCCACTGCCTCTATAAACTGGCCTCAGTGGGTAACTTTTCCATTTGCCAGGAGATACATCTGCAGACAATCTCATTTTTCAGCCTGAGTGTTTACACATTTAGAAAGAGGGCAGGTTCTATAAAACTCTTATATCTGTATATATTTGTTTTGCTGTCAAGTTCCCTGTAGTTTTTGTTTGTTCAGGGGCTGAGTTTGTAGCAGGTGTTTGGAACAATTAAAAGAAGCAGAGATACCAGTAGTGGGCAAAGGATGGAAAGATATAAAACAAAAGCTTGACATTTTGAAAAACAAAGACTCTAAAACAATACACTTAGGACCTTCAGACTGGAGCACATCAAATGTGCCAAAGATTAATCTATTATGATTAAACTATGAATATGTGCCTTGTCCAATAAAGATTAGGGTAAGTGTAAAAATATCACTTTTATTAATATTTAATTTTATATGATTTTTTAAATGCTAAAATTATGCTCTATAGGACTTTTTTGTGTGTATATGCTGTATGGCTGGGTCACATTTCATTTTTCCATGTGTGTATACTGTTATTGCAGCACCATTTGCTGAATTTTTGTTTGTTTGGCTTATTTGGTTCTTTTGGGGCAAATGCATAGACGGGGAATCAAACCTGGGTCTCTCGCATGGCAAGACAGAATTCTATCACCGAACTACCTTTGCACTTCCACTATAGGACTTGCAAAGCTTGAAAAATGAGAAATATATCAGATCTGTCTATACAAATGACAGAATCAGTCCATCCATTTGGCTCTGGATGGTTAAAATGCCCATACAGAGAGAACAACCAGTAATGCTCTGAGTGTTTTTACTATTTGGAGAAACTTATAATCAGATGGAGGGAGTCTTTTTGCTTCTGTGTGGGTGACTAAGATAGTCAATTGGAGCTATGCCAAAGAATCTTTTTCATATCAAAGCAGTTTGGAGAAAATTATATTTATTTGGATGGTTTCACACTTTGAGTTTTGATTTCATTAAAGTCAGCACGAATTTACAATTATAGATTTCTAACATTTCATAAGCATAAGTGCCAACTCATTTATGTTCTAACAAATAATACAGGCCCCAAACACTGTTCCGTTTGCTTGTAGAAGAATAACTGGTCTCAGCCCTCCCTTTTTTTTGGTGCTTTAACAAGAGGACTTTAAATTGTTCTTTCTGTGAATAGTCATTGACCATCTGTTAAATGGCAGACACCACTAGGTACTGAGGTTTTATCAAGGAATGAGATTTGGCCAATTTCTGAAGAAGTTCTCACTATATTTGTGAAGGCATGTATATTAAAGTTTATAAAATACAATATAAAATTAGATTCATTAAAATTGTATACCAGCTACTCTCAGATGAAGTAGTACTTAATTCTTGATTCTAACTAGTAGGGTCATGGGCAGTCTCACTGAAAATGTAACATTTTAACTAAGTCTTACATTTTGAACAGAAGGAAGGCACTGTCTGTATTTTTCTTTGGCTGCTCAAATTAGCAGAATATAACTAGATTGATAAATAAATATAGCACAAAACTGTAAAGAATATTGAGGTATGGCCTGGGGACACTAGGAAAGATGAAAGTCATTTCCTAAGAATTGCAGTATGAGAGAGAAGGAGAATGAAACGCTAATAAATAAATTATATAAAAAGTAGCACTAAAGGGGAAAAGTGTCAAAGAAAAGCAGTGCCCTGAAATTAGTGATCATATGTAGAGTGAGTGAGTTTAAGTCAATTAATGAATGGTTTATGCTTCAGACCAATTTGGGTCCCCTTTTCTCTTCGTGAATCATTAAGGCTAAGAGTTCTCACTGACTTTCATTTTCTAACACAGTAAGTCTAATCATCCATAAGGACCCAACAAATTTGTTGATTCCTTCTCAAATTGGTTCAGTGTTAGAGAGATGGTACTCCAAAATACCATTCACCCTATCACCAGGGCTTAGCCCTACTCCAGTCCACCTTGACTCTTCTTGGATGCTTCCTATTCCTACTCTTCATGGCAAAGTACCATATTCTTTCAAGCGTAGAAGTCTTTCCAGGCCAAGTGATGAGTAGATTCACATAATAGGCCTCACTAAGTGTTGTTGACTAGAATATATTGCTAGCACTAAAATGGATACTCTCTACTCTCTTTTCATCTATTGCATCTTTCATTAGACTTTGCAAGTTGTCAGACACAATATGATTATAAAGTGAAAGTCATCAACTGTGGCTATTAAGAACCACAGATTGATAGTACCCCTGGGAGAACAGACATATGGCTGCCTGCCAAGATATATGACATTAGGAGAAGGAAAACAGTGCTTCATAAATTCTGGATATTTTTCTTGCTTGTATGATGATCTTTTTAAGAGTCTTTAGCTTATTGGACCAGTTCTGTTTTCATTTTCATTTAAGCTCTGTGAAATAACTCTATATCCTTCCCCTTTCACACCTCTCCTCATAGTACCTTAAGTTAGCACATGGCCATATATATGTGGTTGACTGTGGACAGTAGACTTTGAACCAGACAGTGCAGTCAGTGAAAATGTATGGATTACCCCATTAAATGCAAAAGGTAGACATTGTTTTGCCTGATGAAAACAAGCCAGAATAATTTGGAATAATTACCCGGCTAGTACACAATTTGGCTAGGTATACAAGACCCACCCTTTCTAAAGTAAGCAGCTCAGTCAACCTTTCTTGGCAGACTTCATAGTAGAAAGAGCACAGGATTAAAGGTCAAAAGACCTGTCTTTGAGTCTATGCCAGATATCCTCTTATAGTGTGTGGAAGATTCAAATTAGGTAATGTATGTGATAAGTTACTGTGCTAGGTCAGACCACAAAGGCTGGTTTAGTTTCTAGAGTTAATGAGAATCACTACCATAATGAACCCATGCAAGGTATATAAGCAAGATGAAGAATATCTGAAGGTGTAATGGGATACAGCTTTCTGATGACTTCTCATTCCCCTAGAATATGTACCTGAAGTTTGGTTTTCCTAGCCATCTAATAGAACAAGGTATACACCAAGTCAGAAGATTCCAGAAACCTGGGCTCAATGCCTGTTATATCATTTTAGCCTGGGGGGAAGGTGACCAGAGGGGCTTGCACATGGCCAAATTAACCAAATTTAACATCTTGATTGATAATTTCATGTCGCTCCATGGTTACATAACCCATGATTTACTTCCGTGTCTGACTTCTCAGGCTTACTGAAAGTTTCAATGTGACAGAGCCAAACATAGCCTATTATAGCTCCAAAGATTTTAAAACCGTGATGTTAACGCAAGACTACATAATGCTATTTGGTTCCTAGAGTTTGGAATTACAAAATGCTACGACCACATCTAAGTTATTAAAGAGCTAACTGTGAAGTTGTAGATTACCCAGAGCTTCAGAATTTATTCTTTTTCCTCTTTTGAAAAAGCCATATGTTGGTTAGCTGATGGCTGGGGGTAAGCAGCTGTACTGAGTCAAGCACACAGCACACAGTCACGAAGAAACGACTCAGAAGACAACCCTCAGGGGTGATATGGAAGGCGTCCGCTTTATTAAGGAAGTGCACAGGCTTATATCGGCTGGGAGCATGCAGGGACACGTGTCAGGCTGGGATTGGTGGCCGTTGTTGCTAGGGCGGAGGGCAGATTTACGTGTCAGGCTGGGATTGGTCACCGTTGTTGCTAGGGTGGAGGGCAGATTTATGGTGAGTGTTTTTGGCGTGAACCACCACCAGTTCCGGGAAGAAAGCCTGTCACGGATTAGTCCATTGTGTGTTGCCTTGCATCAGCCACGGCAGCCATGTTGGCAATATTTTATGACTTCTCCATCAGCCATACTCAATATATATAAAAGACCAGTTAGATGGTAGTGCACAAATATATGTTGCAAAATGACTGGAACAAATAATGCCATCGTAACACCAGGAACCTAAAAATGGGGCAAAGAGATATTTTTATTGGTATACAGTGAACACCAAAACACATTCCACCATTCCCCAATCAGTGATACAAATAGATAATATCCACAGCCCAGAAATTCTCCTTAGGAATGAAGTAGAAGACGGAAAGAATAATAACAATAGCTCATCAGAGATGGTGATTCAGCTCTTTCTGAATCACACATTCATGTTCAAAATAGGTGAGTTTTTGGAGCAGCAGCAAAACATGACTTACACACCAACTACTGCAGACCTGTCTCTGGCTCAGGCTTAAAACATTCATGACTCACTTTTTCCAGGTTCTGGCATTCCAAACAGGCCTTCTTCTTCTCTGGCCCCCTTTCACAGGGCTCGTTAGACCAGCGTGGGTTTTCTTTCTTCCTACTGACTAATGTGCTGAGACCTGGTCATAATTATGACTACTTTACCTAATTTATGGTGCTAGAATGAATTCATATTTGTTATCCAAAACACTTTCATGGCCAGGTTTTGGTAATGAGAATAAAATCAAGTTTGTACCTTTTAAGCAAAAACATACTCATGCAACCTTTACATGGTTAATATGACCTCATTTCCCAAGAAAGATAATCTTAATGTTCTGTAGGAAATTTCTGAGGCACAGTCTGATTTCTTTCAGTGAGATAATGAGATAAACACAATCAAAAGATTATCATATCACTTAAGCAATATTCCACACTAGGAGACTGGATGGCAGAGTAGAAAAATATTCAAATGGAGTCAGGAGACCTTTGTTTTTGGCCATGTGGTTTGTGTAGCCACTCAACTTCTCTGGAAATTGGATTTCTTTCTTATAAAATGGGTTCCATGGTCCTTACAGATCCTCTCTGGTCAAATTTCTCATGTATAAGATGAAGGTCATAACAGAAACTATTCACAGGGTTGCATTGTAGATTAAGTCATTTCCAGCACAGGGCTTGTGGTCAGGAAATTAACAAACCTCAATAAATTCAATATTTCTATAATCACTATTTCATCATATATACTAGCTAATTATTGTCAAGACTATTGTACAACTGCAGTATAAATAGGTTCCATAGACATATTTATTATGTATGGTATAAATCCACAGGCTAGGCATTAGGATGGTTGGATCTGTATATAGATGCAAAATGTACTGGAAATGAAAGTCAAATCAGTGGAGTGAAAATATTCTACAAGTTAAGGTTTGATTTTTAACAAACAAAATGACCAAAAGTGTTTTATGAATATGCTGACACAACCAAGCAAGTCTAACAGGTTTTATGTTCCCTCTGGTCTGGTCTGATGAGTTTAGTACCTGATCAGCCAGGACTTGATGAACTGACGTGGCCAACACAATCAGGGAACTTCTTTGTTAAACAAAAATGATGGCTATGATTTCTTGGCCTTAAGCATCATTAAGTCTCCTGAAGAAAGGGATAGATTGGGAAAAATAGAGCATTTTATTTCTAGTTGTTTTCTTTTACAAACAAGTTTGGATACACATTTTTTTCTTCCTGCTGATATATATGTATTGATAAATGTTTTGTACCAAAGAATTTCAATACGCTTCATAAAGACATTAACCTACATTAATGTTTATAGATGTGGATGTTAATGTGTAAATTCCTATTTGCATGTGCAATTCATATATTCTCCTGTGGAGCAGAAAATTTATTTCCTCACTTTTAAAAATGCTAGCTCATCCCCATCTCTGGTACCAGCTAATGAAGTACAAAAGCACTCTTACAAATTTCAGTTGATTGATTCTTTAATAGCAACTTAAAGTCTGAACTGAAGAAAAAGTTGTGATGCTAATAAGGAAAAAGTTCAAAGACTAACCCAGCATTCTTGCCTGGAAAGAATATGTAATTTGGTAAGACAAAACAGTGTGTCTGTGAGGTTGTGCCTATGAAGAAATGGAACTGATTAGTAAATCAAGTAGATCACATTGCATCAACACAAATTGTCTTCCAAAGTAGTTATCTCACCAACCATATGTTTACTGTAACATGCTGTTATAACTCAAAGCATTTTGAGGAGTCTTCACCTGGAGTTTGGTTCATGGTCACTTTCAATATAAATTTAAATAATACAGATTCTTTACCTGGAAACTAAATTTCTTGGTTTTGATTATTCACCATAACAAGAATCCCTACGAATCTATTTGGATTTTTTACCAAAAAATCAGATGCATCCTCAAAGAATAGATGTTGATCATTTTGGGGGGATACTGGAATAATATGTGAAATAGAATCATAGAGCCTTCTTGTAATATAGTTATGATTCCTTTAAAAAATGTTTCAGAAAGTATTACCAGAAACAATATGAATACTGTGTCAAGCAAATAGTTGTCACTATGGATATAATGAGTCCACTACGGACAGCAGTGAGTAACAAAATCTTCATGGAAGATTTAGAATGTAAACAGGATGGTGGGTGATAGACAGCGATAGGTAAGAATGTAATATTACAGGCTATTATGACATGGATTATATATTTTAGACCCAGAAGAAACTGCTTTGACTTCCTAATTTTACCAATGAAGGAATTGAGAGCCTGTGAGATTTTATTACCTTCTCAAGGAATCCAACAATTAATAGAGAAGAGACTAGATGTTCTTAACGGTTGGTCTAGGACTTTTTTCATGATAATAAGAATAACATTATTTCTGTTAAATTCAATCCATAAATGGTTTGGATTATGGAATAGGATAGCTTTTATTTACTGAATTAACAGAACTGACAGATTGTTTTCATGTTAAATTTGGATCTAGAAGCACATTCTGTTAAACAACTTTTATTTTCAGGCCTATTTAAAATATGCTGTATGCCTATCAAACTAAAACAGACCCTTTTCATATTTTATTAATTTTAGATTATTATTACACATTCACAAAAATTTATAGAATGACTAACATGTTGTATGGGTATAGATGAGGTGCTGTCCTGAGAAACAGCTCAATTACCTTTAAAAAAAAAAGCTATATAAGGCCAAGTTTCTCTAGGTGAAAAGCATTTTCTTCATAGCTATCAGAACACTTACAAAATTCACATCTTACTGCAAAAAATAGAGTTGAAACTGTTAGGGCTGCCTGTGATTACTATAAAGAGTCCCCAAATATTGAACTAGAAGGACCATATCACAGGAAAAAGAATTTCTGCTGCCTGTGTTATGAAAGGGTTAATTATGAGACCTGAGATAAGGTGTTCACACATCTGGGCACTTCATCAAGCCATGGAGTCAGGAAACAAGGGAGAATAGATGAAGGTGCTAGGGATAATAATGATGGCAAGTAATGATTTCCCTAGAGGTGAGCTGATCTATGGCCACAAGCAAAGAAAAAAAAGGCTAGAAAGTACCGTAACATTACCTTGGAGTACTTAACAGACTCAAAAGCAGTAACCCTGTGTCAAAACAGGCCCATCATCCTGCTCATTTTAGGTAAAAGAGTTATGCCAAAGTACAAGAGGGGAATGCAAAATTCACATATGAAATTAAACAGCTGAAAGGTATGATTTAACAATGCTCAAAACTCAATAAGCCAAAGATAAACAGCAAATTAGATGACTCAATGTCAGGAGGAAAAAACATCTTCCATCGATCCCATCGTCAAAAATTAATCTGCCTGAGAATGCCCTCTGCTCCAATCCCCGAGCTGATGAAGAGTGGAGGAATAGAGTAAAACCTATGTACGAGCGCTTCACCTTCAGGCTAGACCCTGATTACAATCTCCTATGAGACATTTCAGCATGAAGCGCCTCTCATGTTGGGACTGCAAAATTAAATTGCGATCAATACTTTACAAAAATAATTGGGGAAAAATGTTCAGAAGTCAGAGCTGCACTGTGTGGCCACAAACATATGAAAGTTATTTTTTTTCTACCTTTCTGGGGGTTATTCTTCAGGATAGATCAGTTCAAAGGTGTCTCTTGACAATAGTGTGCTTGGAATGGTTTCGCTCACCTTGTTAGGGAATTTTAAAAGTGGAGGAGCGTTTATAGCTTACCAAGAGTGGTATCTTACTGCTGTATTCTCACTTTCCTTTCTTTGGAGTGCTAATCTCAGCCCACAGATTCTCACTTTGATGTTGATTTAAATTTCTTTGCAGATTAATCCTCACTGTTAAGCAGAAATGACAAAAAGAAAAAAAAAATTACATTCCAGCCACCAAAAATGAAAATCACCTTAGAAAAGATTTGGTAAATTTTTTTTCAAAACTTTGCCTAAGATTTGATCTGAAATCCTCCATACATTTAAATGTTGAATCCTGTAGCTAAACTCAGAATAAAATGTATTGAATCAAATTCTCTATTGCCTTCAGCAATGCTTAGTATTCAGCTTTTCCTTCTTGTGTCTGCCTCTGAATAAGTTCTTATTTTTGGGCAAAGATTTACTTTTTAATCCATAAGAAGAGGAGGAAGTGGGAAATGTAAATGCCTAGGTGAAATTTTTGCTTTTTCAATAAGTGGTCATGTTTGGTCTTGTTATGTAGAATGTTTGAAATATTGTACTTCTATAATTGCATTTTTGGAATATGCATAGGCTTTTCTGGATTTTTATTTGTGGTATAACTTCTCTGACAAAACAGTCTACTGATTTTCCTCAGGTGAATCATTTGTTATAAGCTCAGTCACACATGCAGGAAAAACAAAAAAAGGCAGCTGCATTAAGAATACACTGTACGAATGATACTGAAGTAGGTGGTAGATAACTAAGCTAAATGCTAGTATCTGAAGAAGAGTAGTCAATGGCTCGCTGTCATCCAGAGGGAAGGGGATGCATTGCGTGGTGTCCTACAAGACATCGTGACTAGGTGAAGAAACTGCAAGTGTGCTTATTAAATGTGAAAATGACAATACCTGGGACTAGATTGCAAACACCTGAGAGGACTTGAATGCCATTTAAAGTGACCCTAACTAGGGAAATAACACTCTTGAGCATAAGGGGCAAGGGAGGAATTCTACTGGGTCCTCAAAATGAAATAGACAACTTATGACTCATGATTTAACTATGATGAATGTCAAATTTCAAATTGGTTTCCTTCCACCTCTACATGCTCCTGAACAATCTTTTCACACTGCTATTTTCATCAGAAAGAGAGAATGTAAGTTTACTTAAAAATTCTCCAGCAGTGAACCTAGTAGAGGCGAGGCAAAAACAAAGGCAGCAAGATGGGGAAGGAGAGGAAGGAAAGAGATATTCTCACTTCTCATGGACAACTATGGTCCAATCTCCCTGTTGTTCCCCACAGATACCACACTCTCACACATCTTACATTTTCTGGTCACCCTGGAAGATGTCCCACAGTCACATGCCTTGCCTAATACTGACCCAATTCCTCAGGTTTCAGTTCAGGTCAGAGACCTGCTCATCTGAAAACACTTCCTTAATAATCAGGCATCCTGACCCTGTGCGTCCATTTATGATAGCATTTACTATATTGCATTTACTTTTTCCTACCCTACCATACTGACATGGCATGGTTTGTTTTTTATTCATCTTTTTATACCCAGACTTGTTTTCAAGCATAAAGAGCCCAGTTTCTTTATAACATTCTTTCACTGATTTGGTTTTCCAAATTTTAACTTGCCATGTGTCACAAGAGCCTTACCTATTTGAAGTTTGGTTTCTTCATCTCTAAAATGACAGGGTTGGACAAAAGACAGTGTCTCTAAGTTCCCTTTTGGATCTAAAATTTCTGGTAATAAAACTTGATGAATATTTTACTGAAAAGCCAATGACAATGCCTGTCCCAGTTACAACCAGTTCTAAATTGCACTAAACAATACTTGGGTTTTTTTTATGTTTGTTTCTTGTTTGTTGACTGCATGATACCACCTCACCCTTGGTTCCAGCTATTGAATTAACAATGCTCACTCACCAGAAGGCGATATATATTAGATTGTACCATATGAAATTATGTTTGCCTATTTTGACATAAACAAATGGTGGTGTCAGGTTCTCAAATCGACACAAAATGATGGCATGACATGGCATGAAAACTTGAATAAAATGAATCAGAATCCCTTTCCAGAACTGAATAGTTGCAAAAACCAAGAATTAGGCAGTAAGCAGGAATTGTGGAATATCTTGGATATATTAGCTGCAATAAATACAAATTTTCAAAAATAAATGAGATGCAGTAGTATAGAGAGAGGGGTCCTATATTAGGTAAGGTGGTCACGTTATATTTAAGTTAAGACTTGAATGATGAAGAAAGCAGATGATAGATAAAAAGATAGAGATATAGAGATATGGAAAAAAAAATGTTCAGTGCAAAGTCTCCAAGGCAGGAGCAAGCTTGACTTGTTAGAAGAGCGGAAAGAAGGGCAGTGTACTTGAGTAATGTGTGAAGGGAAGAGTTGGGGAAAATCAGGTAGCAGGGGGCAGATTATGCAGAAACTCAAAGGCCACATAAGAAGATTGGATTTTACTCAAAGTAAAAATACGGAAATACTATAGGCTGTTAAGCATGGGATGAGCTGAGGGCACATGGATATTGGGTCGTCACCTTGAAAGGCAGTCTCTATCTGATATCCTTCTCTGTTTAAGGCCTCAGGTGGCACCCATCACTTTAATGTTCACTGTCTAGTGTTTGGACCTCAGGCTTACAGGACAAAATTTTATTTTTCCATCACATCAAATTAAAATATATCTCTTAGTTTTAAACACGTACTAATTAAGGACTTAGAGATCTACATATAAAACCAGACTTGTCCATATATTAATTTCCAATGAGAAATTACTAGAGGGTCCAAAATACTCAAATTCCATTTGCTACAATTCCCAGCGTTATCGCCACCTTGTCAATGAATCTGGAATTGCTGAAGTCCTTTGGCTAAAACTCTTTCTCCCCAGGATAGTTCTCGAATGAGTATAAATCAAGTTTGCCTATGACACTCTCCCATGGCCATGTTTCCATGCTTCGTTTACCTGCCTTCTAAGAGAAAGAGTGATTCCATGTATCTCATATATTCAATCAGATAATAGTGAAGTTTGCTGTCCTGGGAAGCATTCTGCCTCCTTTGAATGATTTTGCATATCTATTCTCTGGTTAGATGTTGATCTTTCAGTGTAACTCTTATTTTCTTCATGTCCAGTTCTTAGGAGTTCACCTCACCATAGCCACTCAAACCTGACAGCAACTGTGACAAGCAGAATATAGAGCTAAATCAAATAACCTATCAAATGACTGTTGACATTCCTGACTCTGAAAGAGTAGGTATGCTCACTAACAGGAAGTTCCGACAATTTTGGAAGTCGTTGATTCCCCCCTCCCTCTGCTGGAATCTATTTCCCTCAGCCTTTGAACTCCCTATCTTATGTTGATTAAGCAGGCTTGGCCTTGACTCACCCTAGACCCACAGGTACATACCAGCTCAAGGAAGCTATTCCTGACATGCAGTTCTCAATTAGAAAACAGTGTTCTCCTTCTGATCTCTTTCCACTGGGAGCCCCCCGTCTGGGGCTATTGGCCTGATCATGTACCGGCTTTGTTCTGACCTCAAATCTCATGATGAGCAATTTCAGAACTGCAAACTGCCTTGTGAATCATCTAGCTTAGGCCCTAAATTTACAGAGACAGACTGAGCAACTTGCGTGATTTTGAGAGCTGGTTCATGACAGAGACAGAGCTAATATTCGGGTCTCCTGATAACTAGTTGAATAAGCTTTCCACACAATCTTCCTAAAGTCACGTATTGTTTCAGGGCCTTGTGAGCTACTAGCTTAGACATAATAAATTTATTTGGGTTATGGTATTATGCTTGATAATGGCTTTGATATCTTAATTCCCTTAGGTGACACTTTAATGAGAAGACTGAGAAAACTGTAGGCTAAAGGGACAATGGTTCGGGACAGGGTGTGTCACACGGTCAAGCAGACCCTTCCATGTGAAATGTCCTGGCCTGTAGCCTGCACCGAAGAGAGAGCCAATGCAGACCTCACGAGCCCTCACTGATTGTCAGTGCTGGGCATACAACCCAACTTTAGTTAGGGGACTAATAATTAGACTTGGCATTAAAAAACTGAGCAATTGAAATTCTCTCTCTTTTGAGGTATTTATAATGGGAGGTGTGGAGAAAACCAGAGTGGGCCGTGAGGGCTAAAACTAAAAATAAATTATGATAAAGGTCCATAGAGTCCATGAAAAGCTAAAGTTATGACAGAACACAAACTAGGAGTAAGATGAAGGAGCTGAGGGTTAAGGTAAATATACATATATGAAAGAATGGGCTATCTGATAATGAAACAGAGAGAAACAATTATGCAGAATTGTAATAGATCACTGGGAAGCAGAGTAGATGAGTCACAAACACTTGCTCTGAGGTTCTTGGAGATGGCTGATGATATTTCCAACTACTAAACCCCATTTCTGAGTCCTGGCTTTTGGATTGTATGGCTGAATAGCTATCCTTGGATTCTTATGTGATTAGTATTTCCTTACTCCCAAGTTTCCCATTTTAATATGACATTATATAAATAACACAGGAAAATTTTTACACATTTCCATAAAAATATCCCTACGTGGTATGCAGATTACCCTCAATGGCAGACGACTATTTTATTTATATACTAGATAACCTTTTGAGAAACTCTTTTAGTGATGATGGTATGACTTCTATTTACCTCAGTCTATATCAAGGGACCAGACTTACTATACATCGATTTCGTGCTTTCAGACATCATGGACAATTTCAAGAAGCATTTATTTCTAGGGAAAGAGAGGAATCACTATAGATGATTGGAAAACAATTTGAAATAATCAACATTTTACAGTTTGAAGATGTTTTTACATCGTTTCACGGCTAACAGGAATACAGTGAGTAAAAAAATTAATGGCAGCAAATATCATTTGTAACCAAATGATAATATCCACTGTATTTTCTAATTCAGCAGCATGTCAAAATTATGGTGTATGGGTTGAGTTGTGTCCCACAAAAAGATATGAAATCCTAACCCTAAGTACCCTTGAATGTGACCTTATTTGGAAATAACATCATTGCAGTTGGAATTGGTTAAGCTGAGGTCATATGGGAGTAGGGTGGAGCCTTAATCCTATATGACTGGTGCTTTTATAAGAAGGGGAAAACCCAGAGGGGAAAGGAAAGACACGCCCATAATAGTGGAAGCAGAGATTAAAGTGCTGTAGCAAACCATGGACTGGCCATCAAGGATGGCCAGTGAAACCACCAGAAGCTAGAAAAGGTAAGGAAGGATTCTATCCTACAAGTTCCAGAAAGAGCAAGGCCCTGCTGACACCTTGATTGCAGACTTCTAGCCTCCAGAACTACTGAGATAATAAATTCCTGTTGTGTTAGGCTGCTGTGAGGACCCAGCGCCCAGCCACCCCCTCTGCCACAAGGAGAACATGGGACTGCACACAGCCACCCACATGAGCCAGACAAACATTAAAGGTCAACAGTCTCTATCGGGGAAGAAAGAATGTATCCCCTCCCTGTCAAATCTCACAAGACCCTGAGTGAGAACCTGCTGAAACTCTGTTGTCATACTCTATGGAGCTAAATCTTTATAAGCCACTCCCATAGCACTCCTCTCCATCTCTTGTGTGCGGAACTCTGACTTCCATTTCCCAACCAGCAGCTTTTAGGAAGAATCCTCTCCTGTTGGTAAGTCCCTAATTAAAGTCATGGGTACATTGTGCCAGGCATGTACTTTGGTCTTGGGGATAAGTTGGGTTGAAATACTGTCCAATATGTGATAACTTTGTTATCATTTTATTGGACATTTTGCTTAAAAATAAAGATGCCCAGTGTTCTGCAGAGATGAGGTTATCCTATGAAATAGTGCTTATTGGAAGTTCTTATTGCTATCGAGTATGATTCTAGTACAAACTCTTCCTACTACCCACACCCACTTCCCGCTCCAGGTGAGCAAGTCTGAACAGATGTTACAGAGGCAGGTAAGATGGAAGAGGAATGTCATCAGAGAAAAAACAGAGAATTGACAATCTAAAATTACAGCTGGTATTTCAGCTATACACTGATAAAGTTGTCAATTGATTATTGTCGATTTTTAAAAAATAAACTTTGACCTGAAAACCAAAAAAATTCTTGAAATCCAAGTAGCTTTAATTGTTTCTAAATAAAAATTCAGAGTGACATGAATACCAAAATGGCTTCTGGGCAATGTATCTTTGCAGGTTAAATATGTTTTGCCCTGGAGGCTGCAGTTCATAAGGTATAGATAACAAGAATGAAATGAAATTGGTGATCCCAACTAGTCTCTAGTAGATAGTAACATATATCAGCAAACTTCCTCTGAATGTGACCCTTTTTGCACTACCTGTCTCTTTGTCCTCAGGAAATTGCTGCTAGTGGGAGAAGAGGAGCCCAAATAAGAGAATTAAGGGTCTGTTAGTGGTGGGAGGGGTATATTTATAAGACTGAAAAATTAGAACATTCTCTTGATCTATTCTTTGCATTGTCTCATGTTTTTAAGAACAAGGAAGAGAAACAGCACCTCCTTTCTTGGCCTAAAGGAAGCATAAAGAACAAGGTCCTCTGAGATTGCTAGGACATTTTCATTCTTCTCACTGGTGTTTCTAATATTTGTTACTAGAGAGAAAGAAAGAAAAAATGTTACCTATTTGATTTTTTAAAAAAAGAGGTTTTAAAATCAGCACTTACCAATAATCGTCAAATGTAGCACCTTGAAAGCTAAGAGAAAAATAAAGAGAAAAATCAGCATAAGTATTGAAGAGAACTAGATGGAGAAAGTTCTAATCCTTTAGAAGCCGAATGAAATCTATGTTCCTGTGCTATTATTATGTATAGTATAAAAAGGCCAAAGTCATGGACATTATCCCCATAGGGGCCAGTTAGCGGAACTCAAATTCAAGGCCACAGAGCATATATCTAACTTTGCTGCTGGCAGTTAATTATATCAGCGACCATCAGGATGAAAAGAAAAGGGTCTTCTCAGTGTTGATTTTAACATTGTCTAACGCTTTCAGCTTGGCTATTGTAATTGTCAAAAAAAAATTGGTGGTGATTTTTACATGGATGCATTTTAAATGTAGACTTATATCCATGAACTGCTGAACAAACATGATATTTGTAATATGCAACCAGGTTTCTCTTTTCAGACAGAATTTTGGTATTTTATTTGTGCAAACCTAAGACCAAGTAGCCTACTTTCTTCATCACATTTCATACTGTGATTTTTCTCATTGTAGCATTTTTCCATTACAAAAGAGCTTATAAATATCATACTAATAATGAGGTTAAAAAAGCTCTAATAATTGCTTTAGCTTCATTTTCTAAATTAGCTCATAGCCAAATATTAGTCGTTAACATTCTTGACTGTAATGAAAAAGTACCGAAGACTTACTTTATCTTCAACCCTAGGATAATTTTCATTGTTTTTCAATGAAACATAAAATGATTTTTCAGAAAAACTGGAGTTCCAGGATTAAGCCAAATTATCATAAAAATACTGTAAGAGACATTTATACTATTCACAAGAAATGTTTACTATAAATTTCAAATTCAAGATGAAAAACCAAGTTTTGCATACTGATAAGGTGATGGGTGACAATACCAACTGTTGAATCAACCGAAATAAAGATAAACATGACATAATATTGCAATTTGTTAAAACATAGCTTTCTGTCTCATCTATAACTATTTTCGTACATATTTAAAAACAGTTTGCTAATTACTATTTAGCAAATGCTGTCTTTACAATATACTGTTAAGGGTTGTGAAGAATAGGTAACACTTTCCTTCTTTCAACCTCCAAATATGCTCGTTTCCTTCCAGGCCTGCAGAATAATGCAGGGAATCCAGGGAGACTGAGGCTGCAAGTCCACAGAGCCTTTCCAAGCTCTGAAAGTCCGTGAGAAGAGCTGCAGCGTATCTGAGTATCTTTGAAAAGCTCATTTGAGGAAATAATAATATTCCTCATGGGGGATGTACTATGTACAAGCACCATTCTAAGCACTTTACACAGAGTATCCTATTTAATTCTCAGAAAATTTCCCATTAGATAATTGAGGGAATGGAGGCTAAGAGAAATGTATCAACTTGTCCCAAAGTTTAGACAGGTAATAACTACGATAGAGCCAGGATTTACTTCTACACATTTCTTCTTAACAAGCAGGTTTGAGCACTGAGCCCTGAATCACTTCTACTAAATGTATCCAAATGCAGAACTTTGGAGAGAGAGAGGGTGTACAACCTAGAGAAGTGACTTTCATCCCTGTTCCCTTAAAACTCATATCAGGCACCAAAGCCAAATGTAATTAAGCCAGTTGATTTTAGAGTCCAAGCTTCTATCAACAGATGTGTAATGGGAGCACATTCAGGCATGGGTCAGTATGTAAGGTCCACTGTCTATCTAGTTTAGCCACTTTGGGCTCATGAATATTGATTATGGTTATCAACTGGGGTCCATCCAGTTTTACACACCTAAAACAATGCCTGAAGGGGCCCTTTAGACCTATGGAATAAACTATGAAGTTTATCAAACTCCTCTTGTAGCTGACTATTTAAGACTATGCCTGTGGTTTAGTGTCCTGGCTGCTAAATATAAATACAACACAGAGGGAAGCTTAAAAATAGGAATCATTGGTACATGGTTTCAGAGGACAAAAGGCTTGCTTCCTCCTTAGTTTGTATCTTCTGGATAGCCAGCAAGCTTTGGGCTTCTTTGGCTTTTCTGTCAAATGGCAATGCACATGGCCGTGTCTTCTCCTTTCTCTTCTGGTTCCACTGATTACTGGCTTCTCCCCATGGCTTCTCTTTCCACCTGATTTTCACTCAGTTTTTAAAGAATCCCAGTTATCTGGATGAAAGCCACTGATTTCGTTGGGCCACACCCTAAATGAAGTAACATCATGAAGGGATCATATTTACAATAGGTCCGCACACCCCAGAATGCAGACCTAGACCAAGAATATGTCTTAACTGTGGTACACAACTTAATCTACCACACCCTGGTATGTTTTTAAAGTTCATCAGCATGAAATCCAAGACTGATGGTGGCACTAGAAGAGCGGTAATAAGAGGAGGAGTGCGCAAAAGGTAGAAGAAAAGGAGAAACATGGTAACGTTAAAGAAAAAAAGATAATCCATAGGGATTCCATTGCTTATATATTCACAGCAGTTCTTTCTCCCCCATGGAAATAGAAAGTAGTGTCACAGTAATTAAGTTCATTATTAGCATTGTCTTAAGGCAATGAAAAATGGCAATATTTTTTTCTTTATTTTAAACAGTTATGCTAAGGGGTTAATCAGCATTTCCTATGAAAGAAGCAATGATGTTTAGCCAAATAGTTCCAAAAAGCAGACAACAAAAAAATAGCTTTAATAATTCATATTAATTCAAGCCCTATGGTTAATGAGGCAAATGGAGTGCTCTCAGAGGGGATAGAAGCACATAGCAACAGCATCAAGAATCTTCAAACCACTGTTGGCACAGGCTAGTGTAAGTCCAAAATACCCCCTAACCGCCTACTATTCATACTTTACACTTGGGATAAACTTAATATCATTCTAATTTTGCAGATGGTAAGCTAAAACAGTGCCTGTACAATTACAACACAAAGATGCAACTGCTTACATTCTTCTTTGTTGTTATAGTTTTTAGTCTACATGGGGTCATCTAATTTGCCTGAAATTTTCACTATATTAAATTTATACTTATTTGAACAGGTATGGAAATAGTGAGCTTGTGACCCAGCAGCACAGAGCCCAGCAATTGAACTAATCAAGCTAAATACATATAAAAGTCAAATACTAGATTATGGATTAGATCACCACATAAAATAATGAATAGTCAGCCTGAATTGTTTAGATAGATGATTGATTCATTAAAGATTAATCTGATAAAGTGGAAAATACTTGTTCATTTTACAAACATTAATTAGGCAATGACTATGTAGTATGTGGTAGGTACTACGCAGGCACTAGGGATAGGATAGAAAATAAGATTTCCCCTCTGAGTCCTAAAAATTCTCCTGGCAACTAACAGAGAAAAATCTCCTGAGGCTGAACTACTCGCTTTGATTTAATATAATAATACAATCTGTTCTAGTATCACAGTACTCTCTTTGAAGATAGCAAGTGTAAAGAATTGGAATGATTTAGCTTCCTAAGGGGGAGTACTCCTTAGGCTGAGCTCTAATGAATGAGTAGGAAAGAAGGTGAAACTTCACGTATTCACCAACTATGTACTGAGCATCTATTATGTACCAAGCACTTCATAAGTTTTAAGGATATAATGGTGATCAATGCAAGGTACCGTCTCTCAGGTTATTTATAGTCTAGTGGGGACTAAAGTATGGAAAGAGTCCTTCTCCCCACTCTAAAACACGCACACACACACACACACATGCACACATTTGAAAAAGCATGCTAAATTAAGGGAAAGGTACAAAATTTTGCTCATCTGAAGAATAAGGTGCACAGAGAAATATGAATGTCTTAATACCATCCCCTCCTCTCCTTTCCTGCTGCTGTGCTTCACTCAGATGCTGGTTATTTTGTATCTGAGGCACTGCAATAGCATCCCCAATTCACCCTTCTACCTCCAGTTTCATTAACTTCCAAATAATGCCATATAATTATTACTTCAAAAGCTGTCATTGTTTTTAGGCTACATATCTCAGCAAGGCATATACATATAAAGCCTTTTATAAACTTGCCCCCACTCATCCAGTTTTCCTTCCACTAACTGGGCCTCACACCACCCTCACATATGGCCCTTTTTTCACCTTATATTTTCACTCTACCAAATACATTGGCCCAACCTTTGTACACTCTATTTCTGATCAATGGAATGCCCTTACTTCTTTCTGCATCTTTGCAATCATCTTTGAGAACTCTCTCCTTTAGGAAGCCTCCCTTACAATCATGGTCTGCACAGGTGCACTTCCTTTGTACTCCCCTAAATGCATGTGGTTACAGCTACCAGAGCAAAGGCCATAGTTATGCTATATTATATCATGTCATATTATATTAATTATATTATATCATATCATAACCTATCATGTCATATATTCTGTAGTCTCTTGTCAGTGACCTTCATTGAACCTGGATCCCCTGGAAAATAGTGGCAATATCTTTTGTTTCAGCAATATAAGAGCTCTGTCTCATGTCTGATAAATAGTAACTGATCAAATCATATTCGTTTACTGAATGAATGAATGAATTGTTGATTAGCATGTTTGATTAGGGTATTTTTATAAGACATGCTAAAAGTTCATCCTCTATGCCAGTAGACAGAAAACTTTTCCTTAAGGGGCCATCAAGTAAAATATTTAAGGTTGGTCTTTGTTACAACTACTCAACTGTTGCTATTGTAGCTTGAAAAAGCAGCCAGGACAATATGTAAGTGAATGGGCATGACTATGCCGCAGTAAAATGTTATTTACAAAATTATGTGGTCAGCTTGCAGGCTGTAGTTTGTAGGTTGCAAGTTCACACTCACGGGCTAGATTTGGTCTGCAAAAACATTTGTTTTTGTTGACAGACAATTCTCTATAAGTCTCTCTTTCTGCATGTCATGCAAGCAGAGGCACTGGCTACCTCTGTTCCAGACTATCTTTGCAAGGCTGTTTGTATGGCGAGCCACTTTGGAAGATAGAGATAGTGTCTCCTTTCAGAGTAAAGGGAAGACATGCTCGCTGCCCTTTGTAAAAGATTCAGGCTCCCAGAACTCAGGGTAGCTCACCTGTCACACAAACTACTGTGTGTGCAGGGGTCTCCTGGTCTTCTACATGTCAGCCTCTGGAAACTGGACTCAGGGAACCAGAGCAATTGCTGACACACTGGCTTACTGCTTTTATCATAAATAATAAAGTTCTTTATCTCTCGTATCTTCTATAACATCCATGAAACTGGCAGACTAAATTGTTAGTTTGCAAGCCGGGTAAAATGTCAGTGCCTTTACAGTTCTTGACAGTTTTTCTTACACCATACCTGAAAAATTTTGAGCTAATTATTCAAAATTGACTTTACTTTAAAAAAAAAATCTATTTATTGCCCCCTTTTGAAAATGGAAATATCTGGCAACATTTGGCCTACATTTCCATATGACAACAAACGTCATGAGCTAAATGGCACCTACCTCCATAGTCTTCATACCCCTGGCCTGTTTTCACAACCATATTGCTTGCTTCACCAATTTATATTCCATATCTGGCTTATTGTGGGCATTTGAGTTGGTGACCCCTGCTCTAGGCAATATGGTACTACCAAATGTACTTAAACATGGAATTAGGTTAGGTCTGTGTTTTAGAAAGAGAACTCTGTTGGCAATGTGTAAATGAATCACAGTGAGGGGAACTAGAACCATATGTTGGAAGATATGGTGACATACCAGAAAAACTAATACAATAACTGGTGTAACAGTTAACGAGGAAATTATCCCAGAGAAATTTTCAACATGGAATTATCAGGACTTGGTGCCATATTGGATCTATCTTGCGTGGGAAAGAAACTCTGAGTTATGCAAAGGTTTTAGCTTGAGGGATCCAACAGATGGTGATGCCTTTAGTTTAGAGTGAGACTAGGAGGAATTTGATATAGTTTTGATGGAGTAGGAAGTTCATAGAGAAGGCAAATGACCTGGCAAGTTTAAGGAGCTTAAAGAAGACTCAGGTAGAAATGTTAGTAAGCATTTGGGTCTGTAGACGTGGAGCAGGTGGTCTATGGATGAACCTCAGAATATCTATAAAGCCTGAGAAATTGAATGCAAAACTTCCGATGGCTGTTTCATACATGTCTATTTTGCCCTAGGGAGATAGTTGATTCCTTTCATTAGATCCCCAAAAGAGTCTTTGATAATCCTATAGGTAAATGGTGACTAGAGTTGTAAATTTGGGACTCATTCAGAAAATAGAGGAAAACTCCCTTTGCAATGTGTCTATGATAAGGAGGTAAGAGAAGAGGGCTAAGTAAAAGTCATGGGAAAAATAAATAAAAAAATAGCTTGTGGAGACAGAAACAGGAAGAAATATCAAAGCTTCAGATAAATCAATTAGATTAAGGCCTTAAAAGAAACCATTAAATTTGGTGACTGGTAACCTAGAGCAAGTGTGGAAACCAGATTTGAGTGGGATTAAAAAATACGTATGTAATAAGGCAGATTAGAAAGTGGAGGCAGCACAAGTAATCTATTGTTAGGGGTTGTCTGGGAGTTAAGATGAAAGATTACATACAAACAGGGTTGTGGGAATTATTGGGAGGGGTAGATGGGAAATTTGCATACGTTTGTAATTATGAAGAAGACGCCAAAGGATCAAGGTGATTAAATCTGTATAATAAGGGTAAAAAAAAAAAGTTAATGTGTGAGTACTCCCAGTATCTTCAGATTCCCATAGCTACAAAAGAAAACTCTGGCATTGTCACCTCTCCCTACCTAAGCCCATATTCTCATATTCACCCTAGTCTTATCAGCCATATCAGGGTAAATTGGTTGGGGAAAGAAACAGATAATATTGGGAGACTTGCAACAGAAAGGGCAAATATTTACTGGAGAGAAGAACACAGAATAAATTTGAAGGAAAGAGACAAAAAAAAAAAAAAAAGCAAAGCAAAAAATACCCCTCACCAGAGGAAACTTTATAGCAGGGAATTGAAAGTGTGGGAGGAATAATGACAGGTGTGCTGGTTTGAAAGGATGTATGTACCTTAGAAAAGCCATGTTTTTAATCAAAATCCCATTTCATAAAGGCAGAATAACCCTATTCAATACTGTATGTTTGAAACTGTAATTAGATCATCTCCCTGGAGATGTGATTTAATCTGGAGTGGTTGTTAAATTGGATTAGGTGATGACATGTCTCCACCCATTTGTGTGGGTCTTGATCAGTTTCTGGAGTCCTGTAAAAGAGAAAACATTTTGGAGAATGGAAGAGATTCAGAGAGAGCAGAGAATGCTGCAGCACCACGAAGCAGAGAGTCCATCAGCCAGCACTTTGGAGATGAAGAAGGAAAATGCCTCCTCGGAGCTTCATGAAACAGGAAGCCAGGAGAGGAAGCTAGCAGATGATGGCTGTGCTCGCCATGTGCCCTTCCAGCTGGGAGAGAAACTCTGACTGTGTTCACTATGTGCTGTCTCACTTGAGAGAGAAACACTGAACTTTATCAGCCTTCTTGAACCAAGGTATCTTTCCCTGGATGCCTTAGACTGGACATTTCCATAGACTTGTTTTAATTGGGGCATTTTCTCAGCCTTGGAACTGCAAACTAGCAACTGATTAAATTCCCCTTTTTAAAAGTCATTCTATTTCTGGTATATTGCATTCCAGCAGCTAGCAAACTAGAACAGGTTTATATTTATACTATAGAGAAAGGGAGGTTCCAAAGTAGCTATACATATGATAAAGTGGTAGAGTAACAGGAATACTAGAAAACGAATTTTGAGAAGAAGGAAGAGGAACTGTGAAATTGGAACTAAATTTCCTTTCATGATTTTTGGGAGCTGAAAGTGAAAATATGAATTACATTTGACTTTAATTGTTGGACTGTATTTTTTGTGTGTGTGGTGGTGGGGGGGGGCTGACACAATATTTAGACTGGCCACTTGTGGCTGCAATATTTGTTTGTGTTACAAAAAAAGTGAGAGGGCTACTTGATAGTACAGCTCTGAGTAGGACCAAAAACTTACCTGCCATCCATACCTTTACTTTGTACCAGTAAAGGGGATTTCTAGTCCCCAAATCCCAGGGCAAAATAGCAGTATTATTCAGGCTAACAGAATGTATAATTATGAAAGTAATAGTAAAGATATAAGTGGTAGGGAGAAAATTTTCATAACCTTTACCTCTTATTGTAAAAGTCAGAAAAGTTGAAGGGAAAGAAGATGGCAGAATGATTTCTTCTTGCTACTTTGATTAGATTCGTGATCATTATCAGCTCTGCTATGCCTTACCCAAGCTTGGGGAAGGAGAAGAAAGGTTGAATATGGGGGTCAAAAAAAGAAAAAGAATGTTTATGAGTTAAGCAAATCTAAGAATGGATGAAAAATAAGAAAAATGACATTTTGCCAGCCATTCTTTTCCTCTTTTCTCTCCCAAGAAATCATCCATATTTACACAGTCTGCCCTACTTAAATTATTTAAGCAAATAATAGAAAAGAAGAAACAAATAGGAAAAAAGAAAATATAAACCCCATTCTTTTAAAACTCTTTTTTTAAGTTCTTCTATTCCTTCTTAATCCTAATTTGTTTTTCTTTCTTTATTCTAACTTGGCACCATCCACTACAATCAAACCCTGCATCCTCCACCCTCAGTTATTATATTTGAATTGAACAAAAGATATATCCTGTTTCTAACCCTTAATATTATACTTCTTCCCCTAAAGTTTCTATATATATTATACTGCTTTACCTCAAGATTCTGGAGCTAGCACCAGTGGCTTGGAGCTGGAGAAATTCCATCTTCCTCTAGACATCACATAGAAAGAATTCTAGAGTTTGTAATTAGGATTGCAAGAGGCAAGGCATACTTCTGAGCCCTGAATTTACAGTAATGAATTCCTGTTCCCATAGTCACATGGTTCCTTCCCTAAATTCTTTCCAGGTTCTAAACAAGCAATTTATATATACTTAGACAATATCTAGCATAACAAATGCAGGAGGGAGTAGAACAAGAAAAGAGCATGGTGTGCTACTTCAAAGAATTCCGTTTTTTTCCTAACCATTAAGTAAAATATTGTGTTTGTTTCAATTCATTGCTTTTTTTTTAATTAGAGAAGTTGTGAGTTGTGATGATTTGAAACTGTATGTACCCCAGAAGAACATGTTCTTCAAGTTAATCCATTCACATGGGTGTGGTGTGGACCCATTGCAAGTAGGATTTTTTGGTAAGCAGCATCTTAAGAGGTGACCCACCTCATTTAAGGTTGGTCTTAATCCTCTTACTGGAGTCCTTTATAAGAGCATGAAATTCTGACAAAGCAAAAGAAAGCCATGGAAGCAAGAAGCTGAAAGCAACAAAACTTGGAAGAGAAAGGAGAGACCAGCAGATGCCCCCATGTGCCTTGCCATGTGACAGAGGAGTCCAGGAATGCCAGAAGCCAGTCTTCAGGAAGAAGATATCAACTTCAGGATGCCTTGATTTGGAGATTTTCATGGCCCTCAGAACTGTAAGCTTATAAGCTGATAAATTCTCATAGTTAAAGCAAACACATTTTATGGTGTCTGCTTTTGGCAGCTTAGTTGCCTAAAACAAGGATTTACAGAACAATCTGAATAAAATACACAGGTCCCATATACCACCTCATCATTAGCACTGTGCATTGGTGTGGTACATTTCTTACAGTTGATGAAAACACATTTTTATAATGGTATTATTAACTGCAATCATAGTTGATTTAGGGTTCACTGTTTTGTACAGTTTCATGGATTTTTTTAAAAAATTTATTCTAGTAACATATATATAACCTAAAATGACCTGTTTTAATAACATTCAAATATATAATTCAGTGCTGTTAATTTCACTATGTTGTACAATCACCACCACCATCCACCAAAACTTCCCATTGTCTTTGGCAACTCTGTACATTACATGACTTAACTCCTTATTCCCTATGTCCACCCTATCCCCTCATAACCTATATTCCAGATTTTGACTCTATAAGTTTGCTTCTTCTCATAATTTCATATCAGGGAAATCATACAATATATGTTCTTTTGTGTCCGACTTATTTCACTCAACATGATATCTTCAGGGCTCCTCAATGCTGTTGCATGTATCAGAACTTCATTTCTTTTATTGGTTAATATTCTTCCATTATTTGTATATGCCACATTTTGTTCATTCATGTGTTGACAAAGACTTACTTTGCTTCCATCTTTTGGCAATTGTGAGTAATGTTGCCGTGAACATCGATATGCAAATATCTTTTCTAGCCCCTGCTTTTCATTCTTTTGGGTATAAACCTAGAAGTGGAGTTGTTTAAGTCATATGGTAATTCTGTACTTGACTTTCTGAGGAACTGCCAAACTGTCTTCCTTCCATAGCAGCTTTACCATTTCACATTCCCACCAATAATGAATGAGTGTTATTATTTCTGCATATCCTGTCCAAAACATAATTTTCTATTTTTTTAAAAAAGTAGCAATTCCAGAGGGTATGTGTCCTGGTTTGAGACTGTTGTGTACCCGTGAAAAGTCATGTTCTTTTAATCCTAGTCCAACTTTGTGGGGGCAGACAAATTGTTTGGGTGGGACCTTTTGGTTATATGGATTTGTGACTGTACCCATTCAAGGTGGGTCTTAATCCTTTTACTGGAGCCCTGTATGAAGAGAATAAAAGGCAGAAAAGATGAGAGACACAGAGAACAGAGAGATGAGATTAGATACAGACATTTGGAGATGCTAAGCTAAGGGATGAAACCCAGAGCCTGTCCCAAAGAAGCTTATTGAGGACCCACAAGTGCTTAGAGAGAAAGCCACAGGTAGCAGGAGCTGAGAGAGCCATTTGAAACCAGAAGCTGGGAGAGAGGTCCTGCAGACATCACCATATGCCTTCTTGTGTGACAGAGTAACCCAGACACAATCAACCTTCTTGAGTGACGTTATCCTCTTCTTGCTCCTTTAAGTTGGACATTCCCATAGCCTTAGAACTGTAAATTTGTAACCTAATAAATCCCTTTTGTAAAAGCCAATGTGTTTCTAGTATATTGCATTCCAGAAGCTTTCACAAACTGACACAGTATGAAATGGTATTTCATTGTGGTTTTTATTTGCATTTCTCTGAAAGCTAATGATGTGGAGCATCTTTTCATGTGCTTTTTGGCCATTTGTGTATCTTTGGAGAAATGTCTATTTTAATATTTTGCCCATTTTTAAATTGTTTTTTGTGTCTTTTTCTTGTTGAGTTAAAGGATTTTTTTTATATATTCTGGATATTAATTCATTATCAGATGTGGTTCCAAATAGTTTCTCCCACTGTATAGTTGTCATTTTACATTCATGATAAAGTCCTTTGATGCACTAAAGTATTTTTTTATTTTTCATGAGGTCCAATTTATTGATTTTTTTTCTTTTGTTGCTTGTGCTTTGAGTGTGAAGTCTAAGAATCCATTGCCTAATACAAGGTCCTGAGAATGTCCCCCTATGTTTTCTTCTAGGAGTTTTACAGTTTTAGTTCTTATAGGTAGTACTTTGATTCATTTGGAATTGATTTTTGTAGGTGTGAAATAGAGATCTTCCTTCATTCTTTTGCACATGGAGGTACAGTTTTACCAGTACCATTCATTGAAGAAACTATTCTTTCACAATTGAGTGGCTTTGTCCTCTTGTCAAAAATCAGTTGGTAGGCAGGCCACAGTGGCTCAGGCAGAGTTCTCACCTGCCATGCTGGAGACTGGGTTTTATTCCTGGTGCCTGCCAATGCAAAAAAAAATCAGTTGGCCATAAGCTTACGGTTTGATTTCTAAACTCTCAATTTGATTCTGTTGGTCACTATGTCTGTCCTTGTGCCAGTACCAAACTGTTTTGAATACTGTAGCATTGTAATAAGTTTTAATATAGGGAAATGTGAGTTCTCCAATTTCATTCTTCTTTTTCAGATCTTCTATTTCAAGATGGCTTTGGTTCTTTAGGGCCCCTTATCCTTCATAATTAATCTGATGATTGCATTTCCATTTCTGCAAAGTAGACTTTGGAATTTTGATTGGGATTTCATTGACACTGTAAATTGCTTTGGGTTGAATTGACATCTTAATGATATTTAGTAATCCAATCCACAGACACAGAAAAGCCTTCCATTTATTTAGGTCTTCTATTTCTTTTAGCAATGTCTTGTGGTTTTCTGTGTACAAGCCATTTACATCCTCAGTGAGATTTATTATCAGATATTTGATCTATTTAATTGCTATCTTAAGTAAAACTTTTTCTTGATTTCTTCTTATGATTGTTCATTACTAGTGCATGGAAATACTATTGATTTTTGCGGTTTGATCTTTTACTCCATCACATTGCTGAGTTCCTTTATTAACTCTAGTAGGTTTGGTGCGGATTTGTCTCTCATAACAACTTTCGACTTAAATTCTGTATTATCTGATATTAGTACAGCTACCTCAGCTCTCTCTTGGTTGCTTCTTTCATGATTTATTTTTTTCATCTTTCACCTTCAGCCTACTCAGCCCACTCATGTCTTTAAATTTACTCTTGTAAACAGCATATAATTAATTGGTCAGGCTTTTTAATTTTTTTTATCAATTCTTCCAATCTCTGCTTTTTGACTGGGGAGTTAAATCCACTTACATTTAAAGTCACAACTGATAATGTAGACTTTCTTCTGATATTTTGCTATTTAATCTTTGTAAGTCTTATAATATTTCCCCTTAATTCTTCTATTAATACTACCTTTTCTATTTATTTGATTTTTTTGTTTGTACCGATTCAGTCCCTTCTCATTTCTATCTGGATAGAAATGGTTGGAATGATGGCTACCCTCAGAGCCAAGCCTCCAAGAATCTGAAGTTACTAATCAAAAGCAATGACCAATAATTCACCCTACACTCCCCACTCCCTTTGGCACCAACAAGCAACTCCAGAGACTGGATCCCACTGCTACCTGTCATGAGAATGGGGGATAGTAACTTCCATGCAGAGAAAGCAACTGACAGGTAGCCTCTTCCTTTCACTCTTTCCTGGATGTTGTCCAGTGTTCTATACTGTAGACTTCCAAAGTAGTTGATTTGAGAGTCCTCACCTGTTTAATGGTTGTTCTGGTGGAAGATCTGATTCCTGAAACTTTCTACTCTGCCACCTTCCCATAATTCCCCTCCTGACTTCACTGCTTTTTAATACCTACTTAAATTCAGCACTGGCGAAGTGTTACTGTGAATTGGTTTATTTTTCCTTTCGTAGTTTATCAGCCACTGTTTAATTGCATGAGGCTTTAGAAGGTATGTTTAAGAACATATTTTTCATTATATTTTAATTTATTTAAACATTATATGAACAGAAGCTATTGTTTCAATGAATGGTGGCTGTAGATAAAAACTCTTCACTATAGAAAACATCTCTGAGGTAAATTTAGGCAGGAAGTATAATTCCACGCAACTGTGCCTAGTCAATAGGGACTTGGATAGTTAAGTTCAAATTGGGTTAAAAACCTACATTCATAGTTTGGTTTCCTATCAGCCTAAGTTCCTAAAAAATATTGCTAACAAGGAAATAAGTCCATAAAAAATAGCTGATCAGATTTTTTTTTGTCCTGGCATAAAACCTTTAAAAGTCTATCAGAAAAAAAATTAGGAAATCATAATCACAAAGTATTTACTGTCATTTGCATGTGTTTCCAATTATTTTTGTATTTTGGAACATGTTTGTCTCCTACAGTCATAAAAATAAACAGCAAAGCATGGTTTCAGATTTAAGCTGTATACATTACTTCTCAGTAATATTAAATGTTATTTAGTTCACTTCTGTTTAAATATTGATAAAGTTTACTATTTGTACTACAGATTCTTCCACCACATAGAATAATTTAGATAATTAATAGAACTTTTGCTACATTTTAGAATAATTTAAATTAATATTTAATTCAAAGTTCTGTTTGATATCATGCAAAGTAATGATGAATATGAGTGTTTTGTCAACCAGTAATTCTTTAGTAGCATGAAGATAAAAATGTTTAAATATTAATTGATTTAGTACTATCAGAACTGCATAGTTATTAGGCATTTCCAAAATTGGAAGAAATTTCATTACATAGTAACTGGGTAATGAAGAAAGAGAACCAAAATCCCTCATCTAGTGCTTATAAGGGAACAGATCAAATGAAATTTCCTAATAATCTGGAGATGCTTCAAAATTGAACACTTAGCAGCCCTCCCAGTAATAGCAAATATAAAGCTTCATTGTTGACTAGGCTTTCAGGGTACATCACTTCTGTCTCTATACTGAATGGGTTTTCATTACTTTAGTAGCATATGGGAGTAAATGAACCAAAAAAGAATGTTGCATCATTTTTCTGCAGTAAGTACTGATGTTATCTTTGCCACACTGTGTGTGTGGTTTTCTGTGATGGGAATCCATTCAGAGACAGTTCGGAGGCATACACTCTATTCAAGCATCTACCTTTTGGAAGAAGCCCATTTTCAAGTTAGTATACAGTATGTGATTATGCCCAATCTAATTATCATGCAGTGCTTTGGAAACTTACTCCTAAATGGCTCCTATTAAAATAAACAAGTCAATTTGGATGTGACAGTGAGGTTCAGCTTAAAAGAAAATGTATGATTTCTGAATTATTCATGATCTATTGTAAGTATGCTTTTGTTAAAGGGAAACAACAGAAAAATAAATAGATGTACTGATTTTTCTTCATATAAACTTTTGCTCAATAAGGAATAAATATATTTGTACCATCATTGTACAGATATTTATCGAGCACCTACTATGTGTAAACATCATGCTGGAAAAAGGCCTTCAAAGCACGTAGGTCTCTGCTCTGGCAAAAACTACTCTAAATTAATCCTGCCCTCTACCTTGAAGTAACAGTCACAGAGGTCTAGAGAAATAAAGCATTGTCATCAAATAACGAAAGCAAGTGTCTCCTCCATTTGGAAATGAAACCTGGGGAAATTGCTTACAACTTAAAATGTAATGTCAATTTAAATATATAAAATGCATTCAAATTACCAGGTTTGAATCTGGTTGAACTGTGCCATCAAAAAGACCAAATCAGGGAGTGCATGGGTAGTTCGTGGTAGAATTCTCGCCTGCCATGTGAGCGACCTGAGTTTGATTCCCAGCCCATGCACTTCCCAAAGAAACAAACAAAGAAACCAACAAATCAAACAAACAAAACAAAAATTCAACAAATGGTGCTGCAATAATGGGATATTCACATGGGAAAAGAATGAAATGGGACCCTCCATACAGCATACACACACACGCAAAAATACGAAATCAGCAAGAAACTAGCCAAGAGTAACGCTATGGTGTTGAAGTGAGGTGAGGGGTAGAGGAGAGAAAGTCAATGTGGTTATTGAATCATTAACCCAAATTTCCCTCTTCCTTTTTTCTTTCTTTCTTTCTTCCTTCCTTCCTCTCTTCCTTCCTTTCTCTCTCTCTCTCTCTATCCTTCTATTTATTCATTTATTTATTAAAGAAGTTGTAGGTTTATACAAAAGTCACATAAGTAAAAAATAAAATGTTTCCATATACCTCCACTGTGGACATGTTGCATGAGGGTGGTACCTTTGCTAAAATTGATGAAAGAATATTAAAATATTACTGTTAACTATAGTCTATAGTTCACTTAGGTGTGTTTTTCCCACATACCACCCTATTATTAATATCTTGTAATAGTGTTGTACATTTGTTGTAATTCTTGAAAGAACATTCTTATATTTGTACTATCAATCACAGTCCACTGTCCACAGCAGGGTTCACTGAGTTACATAGTCTCTTGTTTTAACTTCTAACTTCCCTTCTAGTGACATACATAACCCAAAACATCCCCTTTCAACCACATTCACCAACATACTGCAGTGCTGTTAATGACATAGTCATGTCTACTATCACAACTATCCATTTCCAAATGTTTATAGTCAACCTAAATAGAAGTTCTGTATAAAGCATTGGCTCTCCTTACTCTACCTCCATTCTATCCCCTGGTAACCTAGATTCTAACTCTATGAGTTTGCTTATTCATATGAGTGAGATCACAGAACCTTTGTCCTTTTGTATCTAGCTTATTTCAGTCAACATAAGGCCTCAAGGTTCATCCATGTTCTCATGTGCACCAGGACTTCATTCCTACTGACAGCTGAATAATATTCCATCATATATATATATATATATATATATGCCACATTTTGTTTATCCATTCACTGGTTGATTGATAACTGGGATTGCTTCCACCTTTTGGCATTATTAGTGAATAATGACACTATGAACATCAGTATACAAATATCTGTTTGAATCCCTGCTTTCATTTCTTCTGGGTATACACCTAGCAAAAGAATTGCCAGATAATATAGGAATTCTATACTTAACTTCCCGAGGAACTCTCAAATTGTTTTCCAGGTGGTTGTACCTTTTACATTTTCACCAGCAGCAAATGACTGTTCCTATTTGTCCACATCCTCTCTAACACTTGTAGTTTTCTGTTTCCTTAATAGTGGCCATTCTAGTAGGTGTGGGTCACTGTGGGTCACAGTGAATCACTGTGATTTTGATTTACATTTCCCTGATAGCTAGTGATGTTGAGCATCTTTTCATGAGCTTTTGGCCATTTGTATTTCCTATCTGGACAAATGTCTATTCAAGTCTTTTTCCCATTTTTAAATTGACTTGTCTCTTTATTTTTGAGTTGTAGAATGTCTTTATATATTCTAGATACAAAACCCTTATCAGATAAGTGGTTTCCAAATATTTTCTCCCACTGTATAAGTTGCCTTTTCATTTTCTTGACAAAGACTTTTGAAGCACAAAAGTTTTTAATTTTAAGGAGGTCCCATTTATCTATTTCTTCTTTCATTGCTTGCACTGTGGATATAAAATCTAAGAAATCATTGCCTGCTAGAAGATATTTACAATACTTCCCTATATTTTCTTCGAGAAGTTTTATGGTCTTGGTTCTTATATTTAAGACTCTGATCCATTTTGAGTTAATATTTGTTTAAGGGATGGATTCTCTTTCATTCTTTTGCATATGCATATTCAGTTTTCCTAGCACAACATGTTGAAAATACTATTTTGTTCCAGTTGAATGGGCTTGTCAGCCTTGTTGAACGTTGGCCATAGAGATAAGGGTCTATTTATGAGCTTTCAATTAAATTCCTTTGGTTGGGACTTCTGGGAAAATGGCAGAATAGAATAGGTTGAGTTCACCCCTGCTCCAAGGAACAGCTAGAGAAGTGACAGAAAAATGACTAGGACAGTGATTCCAGGGTATAAGTGATATAGGAGGGTCTAAATCACTTAGGGAGATCCTGGTTCCAAAAGATGAAGAATTGAGATGCAAAGAACCAGAGGCCATCCAGCTAGTGCAAACAGCCTAATGGACCCCTTTCCAAACAGAAGACCAGAGCCCTCAGGAGTGCATGGACAGGGAGACAGGGATAAGGAAGAAAACCAAGGTGAATTCCTTGAATGTGCTACCCTCACGCATACCACCCCTGATTCACAACCCGTGACTCCCTCCATACCCCATGTGCCTGAACCCTGTCATCTGCCCCACCACTGTGCTCCAAGCACCCCTGCCATGAACCCCCTGCACATCCCCACCTCACACCCCCACCCTTGCAAATACACATGCCTGCCCAAGCTGGACCCATCTCTCCCACGCAAGCGCACAGTCTCGCCTCAGCCCTTTGAGACCCATATACCCATGCCCAGTCCCTCCACCCCCACCTCCCCCTCCCTGTGCACAACAGGCATCAACTGCACATCCTACCTTCATAACCAGGTCACATCCCACCCCAGCCCATATAGTCACACAACCCTGCTATGTACCCCCTGAGCTCTGCACATCCATGCATCAACGTGTAGTAAGAAGATCAACAAGGAAATACAGAACTTAAACAATTTGATGAATGAATTAGACCTAGCAGACATATATAGGTCATTATGCCCCAAAACACCAGGATATACATTCTTCTCTAGTGCTTATGGAACATCCTCCAGGATAGATCATGCTGGGACACAAAATAGGTCTTTATACATTTAAAAATACTGAAATTATTCAAAGCACTTTCTCTGATTGCAATGCAATGAAGCTGAAAATTAATAACCACCAAAGAACCAGAACTTTTGCAAATATATGGAAATTAAATAACACACTCTTAAATACTCAGTGAGTCAAAGAAGAAATTGCCAGAGAAGTCGGTACTATCTGGAGGTGAATGAAAATGAGAACACAACATCCCAAGAGCTTATGGGATGTGGCAATGGCTGGGCTGAGAGGGAAATTTATTGCCCTAAATACCTATATTAAAAAAGAAGAAAGAGCAAAAATTGAGGACTTAACTACTCACGTGGAGGAACTTGAGAAAGAACAGCATACTAACCCCAAAGCAAATAGAAGAAGAGAAATAGCAAAGATTAAAGCAGAATTAAATGGATGGGAGAACAAAAGAAAAATAGGAAGAATCAATAAAACCAAAACTTGGTTCTTTGAGAAAATCAATGAAATCGATGGGCCAATAGCAAGGCTAAAAAAAAGAAGTATAACAAATAAACAAAATCAGAAATGAGAGGGGGTCATTACCACAGACCCTGAAGAAATAAAAAAAAGTCATGAGGATACTATGAACAACTATACACCAACAAACTAGAAAACTTAGATAAAATGGACAAATTCCTGGGAACACACAAACAAGCTACTCTGATTCAAGAAGAAATAAAAGATCTCAACAAACCAGTCACAAGTAAAGGGATTCAATCTGTCATCAAAAACTTTCCTATAAAGAAAATCCAAGATCAGATGGCTTCACATGGGAATTTTATCAAACATTCCAAAAAGAACTAACCAATCCTGCTCAAAGTTTTCCAAAAAATTGAGGAAAAAGGAATGTTGCCTAACTCATTTTATGAAGCTAACATCACTTTAATACCAAAACTGGGTAAAGAAAGGAAAATTATAGATCAATCTCCCTAATGAACATAGATGCAAAAATTCTCAACAAAATACTAGCAAATCGAATCCAACAACACATTAAAAGAATTATACACCATGACCAAGTGGGGTTTATACCAGGAATGCAAGGATGGTCAACACAAGAAAATCAATTAATGTAATACAGCACAATAACAAATCAAAAGGGAAAAAATCCCATGATCATCTCAACTGATGCTGAAAAAGCATTCAACAAAATTCACTATTCTTTTCTGATAAAAATCACATTAAAATGTAGGAATCAATGGTAACTTCCTCAATATGATAAAGGACATATATGCAAACCCATAGCCACTATCAAACTCAATGGTGAGAGACTGAAAGTTTTCCCCCTAAGACTGGGAATGAGACAAGGATGTCCTTTGTCACCACTATTTTTCAATGTTGTATTAGAAGTTCTAGCTAGAGCAATTAGTCAGGAGAAAGAAATAAAAGGCATCCAGATGAAAAGGAAGAAATAAAACTTTCATTATCTGCAGATGACATGATACTATACTTGGAAAATCCTGAGAAATCTATACCAAAGTTACTTTAAGCTAATAAATTCAGCAAGGTAGCAGGATATAAAATGAATATTCAAAAATCAGCAATGTTTCTCTACACAAGCAGTGACCTAACTGAGGAGTCAGTTAAAGAAAAAATTCCATTCAAAATAGCAACTAGGGTATACGGGTGGTTCAGTAGTAGAATGCTTGCATTCCATGTGGGAGACTCAGGTTTGATTTCTGAACCATGGAACCATGCACCTAAAAAAAAGCAACTAAAAGAATCAAGTATCTAGTATCTAGGAATGAATTTACACAGAAAACTATACAACATTGCTAAAGGAAATCAAAGATATAAATACATGGAAAGACAGTCCCTGCTCATGGAAAGGAAGATTAAATGTAGTTATGATGTCAATTCTACCCAAATTGATCTACAAAACTCACTTTGAAGACTTGGAAAAGCTAGTTACCAAATTCATCTGGAAGGGGAAGAGACCCTGAATAGCTGAAAGCATCCTAAAAAAGAAGAACAAAGTGAGAGGACTAACACTTTCTGGTTTTAAAACTTATTATAAAGCCACAATGGTCAAAACAGCACAGTATTGGCACAAAGACAGAAATATTGACCAATAGAGTTGAATCGAGAGTACACAAATAGACCACCAAATCTATGGTCAAGTCATTTTCGACAGAGCTCCAAGTCCATTGAACTGAGACAAAATAATCTTTTCAATAAATGGGCATTGGAGAACTGGATATCAATAGCCAAAAGAATGAAAAAGGACTCTTACCTTACACCCTATATAAAAATTAACTCAAATAGGATAAAATACCTAAATATAAGAACCAGCACCATACAGCTTCTAGCAGAAAATGTAGGGGAACATCTTCAAGACATGGTAATAGAACATGGTAGTAGGTAAAAGCTTCCTAAACTTTACATCCAAATCACAAGCAACAAAAGAAAAAAAAATGCTAACTCCTCAAAATCAAATGCTTTTGAGCCTCAAAAGACTTTGCCAAAACAGTGAAAAGGCAGCCAACTCAATGGGAGAAAATATTTGAAAATCACACATTGGAGAAAGATTTGCTATCCTGTATACATAAATAAATCATACAACTCAATAACAAAAGAACAAACAACCTAATTATAAAATGGGCTAAAGAATGAATTGACATTTTTCTGAAGAGCAAATACAGATGGTTAAAAGCACATGATGAGATACTCATTTCATTAGCTATGAGGGAAATGCACAACAAGACTACAATGAAATACCACCCCACTCCTATAACAATGGCTGCTCTTAAACAAACAGGAAACTACAAATGTTGAAGAGGATGTGGAGAAATTGGGACACTTACACACTGCTGGGGGAGTGTATTATAGTACAGTCACTATGGAAAGCAGTCTGGTAGTTCCTCATAAAAATTAATATCGAGTTGCCCTATGACCCGGCAATACCATTACTAGGTATTAACTCAGAAGGGCTGAAAGCAGTGAAACAAGCAAACATTTGCACACCGATGTTCATAGCAGCATTATTCACAATTGCCAAAAGATGGAAGCAATTCAAGTGCCAAAGAAGAATGGATTAGCAAAATGTGGTATATGCATACAATGGAATATTTGGGTAGATTCTGGGGCCAGAGTCTCCAGAACGTTAACTGAAGTTCCATCCCCCATCCAATATTATCATTCAGTAAGATGAAATGATGTCCTGAAGCACATGACAAGATAGATAAGCCTTGAGGACATAATGCTGAGTGAAATAAGCCAGACACAAAAGGACAGGTACTGTATGATTCCAGTTTTATGAACATGGTAAATTTAAAATTAGAGGCGTACAATACAGAATATAGGGGACCAAGAGATATACAGAAGCTAGAGATGGCTGAATGGTTAGCTAACGAGGTTAAACTTAAAAGTAAGGGAACAGATAGAAATGAAGGCAGTTCACTAGGAGGTCTATAAGCAATATTATCATATTACCTATACATATTCCATATTACCAATTAATACTATAAATATAAATAAGTTCTTGTATGAACTACTGCAAAGATTTGAATTTTGTACAAAGAGTGTATAATTTCAGGGTATGGGGGAAAACTGCTATCGCATGCTATGGGCTATGTTTAACAGGAAAACATCAATAGTACCACAGCAACAGCAGAGGTAAACAGTGGGGGTGGGGTGGGGTGGGACAAGAGTTAAGGGGAGGTTTGGATTTTCTATTTTGTGAGGGTGTGTTTATTGTTATTTATCTCTTGGGAACAATGAAATTATCTAAAATTAAGAGTGTTGAGGACTATTGACTTTGGACATTATATTTGATGCCTAATGAATGGAGGTGGCTGAAGGATGCACTGACTGAGAAGTAGATTGGTGAATGATGGTGTATACAGATGATTGAATGTTGTGCTGCTATTAAAAGGAATAAATCTGTGAGGTGCAATATTATAAATGAACCTGTGCCTCATTGGTGAGGCAAAATAAGTCAGAAACAAAAGAGCAAATATTGAATGGTCTCATTTAGAAAATATTTATAAGAAAACAGGGGCCTAGAGTGTAACCTCTTATAGTGGTCACATTTAATCTGGAGTGGTAATTGTTATTTCTGGATTTTGAGAGACTGTAAGGCCTGGATACATCCCAGATTATGTTAAGCAGATAATAAAGAAAAGTATTGGCAAAGTCCCTTGAGAGATGGGAGGGAAAATATGGAATTATTAAACTTTAGCAATGGGGAATCCACTGATACTGTGTCAAACACTAGGGACACCCAAATCAATATGCCAAACCCTTGATCTTGAGGCTTGCTCTTATGAAGTGTATGTAGGTAGCAGAGAAGCTTAGCCTACCTATAGGTATGCCTAAGAGTTACTTCTGGAGGACCTCTTTTGTTGCTCAGATGTGGCCTCTCTCTCTCTTTAAGGCCAGCTCTGCAAGTGAAATAATTTTTCTCTCTCCTTTGTGGGACATGATATCTAGGGGTGAACATCTCCCTGGTGGCATGGCAGATGACCCCCAGGGATGAGCCTGGCCCTGGCACTGTGGGATCAACAAAGCCATCCTGACCAAAAGGTGGAAAAAAGTGTAACAAATAAGGTATCAATGGCTAAGAGAGTTCAAACAGTCAAGAGGCTACTCTGGAGGGCACTCCTTTGCAAACTTTAGTTAGACATTGCTACCCATCATAGCTTGCCAAATCCCAGCCAAGCCCATTCTTGCCAATCTTAAAGAACACCTAGGGCATTATATCAGATTCTACAAAGGTTCCATCACTAGGGTAACTTCCCAGAAACCTACAACCTCCAGATGGGCCCCTGGACCAGATAAGTCCTGAAATGCACAGGGGCCAGAGTCTCCAGAACATTGACTGGAGTTCCATCCCCCATCCCATATTATCAACAGCCTCTTCCATTATGAAAAAGTTAGAATGGGCATGGCCCCAAAACCCCTAAAGAGTTGGATAAAGATCAAAGGTGATAGTGGAGTTAAACGGAGAAGGTAGGGTTTAATAAATGAACATGATTGCTGAATCCTTATATTGATAGTTCTTTTAGTCTCCGATACCTTAGAGTAGCTAGAAGTAAAAACCTAAAGTTGTGGAATTGTAACCCATAACAAACTCTGAAATCTGTTCTACAACTAATTGTTGTGATGTGATTTGAAATGTATTGCTTTTTTGTATAAATGTTATTTTTCACAAAAAATGGAAAAAAAGTCAATCGTGATGATAAATGCACAGCTAAATGATGATATTGTGAAACACTGGTTGCACACTTTGGATAATTACATGATATGTGAATACATATTTCATATCAATAAAAATTCCATTGGTCAATATATCTTTCTTTATATTAGTACTAGGACATTTTCACCACTGTAGCTTTATAAAATGCTTTAAATACAGGAAGTGTGAGTTTCCATTCTTCTTTTTCAGGGTGTTTTTCATAATTGTCTTTTCCTTTTCTTTAAGCAAGGCTGCTGAAGTTTTGATTCAGAAAGCAATGAATCTGTAAATGAATTTGGGAAGAATAGACATCTTAATAATATCTAGCCTTCCAATCCATGATGGAATGTCCTTCCATTTATTTAGGTTTTCTTTTAGTCCTTTTAGTATTATTTTAGTTTTCTGTGTACAAGTCCTTTACATAATTGGTGAAACTTATTCCTATTTATTTGATTCTTTTAATTGCTATTGTAAATGGAATTTCATCTTGCTTTCCTCCTCAGATTACTCATTGCTAGTGTATAAAAACACTACTGAGTTTTTTTTTTTTAATTTTGATATTGAACCCTGCCACTTTACTGAAGCCCTTTATTATCTCTAGTAGTTTTGCTGTAGTTTTCTCAGGACTTTCTAAATACAAGATCATGTCATCTACAAATAGTCTAAATTTTACCTCTTCCTATCCAATTTGGGTGCATTTTAGTTCTTTTTCTTGCCTAACTGTTCTTGTGAGAACTTTTAGCACAGTGTCGAATAACAGCGGTGATAGTGGGCATCCTTATTTTTTACTAGATCTTAAAGAGAAAGCTTTCATACTTTTACCATTGAGTATGATGTCAGCTGTGAGTTTTTTATACATTTTCTTTATTGTGTTGAGAAAATTTCTGTCTATTCCTATCTTCTGAAGTGTTTTTATCAAGAAAGCATGCTAGATTTTGTCAAATGCCTTTGCTGTCTTAATTGAGATGATCATGTGTTTTTTCCCTTCGAAATGTTAATGTGGCATATTACATTAATTGATTTTCTTGTGTTGACCACCCTTGCATACTTGGGATAAAATCCACTTGATCATGATGTATAATTATTTAATATGCTATTTTATTTGCTTTGCAAGTATTCTGATGAGGACTTTTGCAACTATATGCATTAGAGAAATATATATTTCTCTTTTTTGAAGGATAGTTTTGCTGGTTAAAGAATTCTTGGCTGATAGTTTTTCTCTTTTATTACCTGAAACATATCAAGCCACTGCCTTCTCACCTCCATGGTTTCTGATGAGAAATCAGAACTTAAATTTATGGTGGCTTCCTTGTGTGTGATGAATCACTTTCCCCTTGCTGCTTTCAGGTTTCTCTCTTTATCTTTGTCATTCAATATTCTGATTAGTATGTGTCTCAGAGTAGACTACTAGGATATATTCTATTTGGAGTATTGTATATTTGGACATGTTATATTTATGCCTTTCATTAGGGTTGGGAAATTTGGGACCTTTATTTACTCAGAGACATTCCACCCCTTTTCCATTCTTTTCCCCTATGGGACATCCATGACAAAAATGTATGTGTACCTGATGCTGTCATTCAATTCTTCAACTCCCTGATATTCTGCTCAGGTTTTTACCATTCTTTTCTCTGTCTTGTTTTGTTTTGTTGTTTGTTTTTTCTTCTGTGAGATTTCTGTTGTTCTGTCTTCTAGTTCACTGATTCTTTTTCTGCCTATTCAAATCTACTGTGTACGCCTCCAGTGTATTTCAATTTCTTCTATAGTGCCTTTCATTCCCACAAGTTCTGTTTCTTTTCATACTTTCACATTCTTCTTTATGCTCACCCAGTGTCTTCTTAATATCCTTTATCTCTTTAGCCATACTTTCATCTCCTTGAACTGATTAGTTTGAACCTCTTTGATTAATTATTCCAAATTCTGTGTTCTCTGAAGTTTTCACTTGTTCCTTTGACTGGAACATGTGTTCCTGTTAATGTTTTGCTGATGTATAGGCATCTTATTATCTTGATGAGTTTAATATGAATGTGAGTCTCTCTCTCTCGCCTTGGGTTTTATTGTCGACTCGCTATGTGTTAGCCTCTTCTTTGACACTTGCTTCAACTTATTCTAGACCTTTAGAGTTGTCCATGTTTAACTGAACAGATTTTTTTTTCATCTCCTCTTCATCTAATTCATGTCCTATGTATGTAGTACAGTTTTTGAAATTGCACTATTTGTGCAATTGTTTCACCTCCAGGGGAAAGCTTCCTTTCCTGTTTCTCCTCTGGGAATCTTGATTTGTTCTGTTTATTTTTCTTTTGCCTCTATATTTTCCTTTTCTTTTTAATTTTTTATTTTTTACACTATTTCCATTGCCTTTAGCTGTTTTTGCCTGGAGGCCAAATTCTGGAAGAAGAGTCACCCTGGCAATGACTATCCCAAGTTAATATTTCCCATCTAAGACAGGGCCAGGGACCCATGAAGGGGTGCAGACCAGTTCCAAAGAATCCTGGGGAGAGAGTTAGGAAAGATGTCAAAACCCCTTTTTGACAGCTCCATGAATCTGCACTTTCCTGGCCTGCCAAGCAGATGGTGCTTTTCAGCAAACTTTTCCCTACAGACTTAATGCTTCCTTGAACTTCCATTGCCTTCACTCCTCTCAGGGTGGGGTTGAACAATGGCTGGCAGTGCCAGTCTGGGGAGGGCTAAAAACACATCTCAAAGCTGGGACCCAGCATACCCATTCACCAATTGAAAGCCATGATCCGTACACAGCTGTGTAACCCCCCCCCACCCCCCAATTCTTGGGAAAGAGGGCTTCCTCCCTGTGCCTGGACCCAGATCGAGGTAGCCAGCCTGGAGAGTGAGGATTGGGCACCGGCAGTTACTGCTGAGTGCTTTACTCACAGTTTTTTACCACAGTATCTGAGACTTTTTGTCCCATTCTTCTCTGGATGCTGAACAATGCTCCCCTGCATTATTCTGGGAGACCCAGAACAGTTGTTTCAGATAATGGTTCTACCTGTCCACTAACTGCTTTGGGAGGCATGAGCTTGGGAACCCCCTGCTCTGCTGTCTTTCCCAGAAGTCTGCCTCCTTCATCCTTTTTAAAGGTAGGATGTTTTACCAAGCTTGGAGAATGAAGGCAGAGGAGAGTTATAAGCATACTTTATGAAGTGGTAAATAAGTATCATGAAAAATATTTATATATTAAATTTAGTCTAAAAAAGTCTGATGAGTAACTCAATTTGAGCATACAAGTTATGCAGTATTTCAATTTTAATGGTCTTCTTCCTGAGATTGAAACTAAGCAAAGGTTATATTTTCAGAGAATTTAAATTTACATTGTATGGAAGGAGGACTTGTGAAACACAAAAAACAATTTCCAAATAAGGCAGCAGCATGATCACTTTATCTGGGGTTCCCTAGAGAGCAGCATTTTGATTTTGGCTGTGTCTACGAAGTAGCCACATAGTTGAAAAAAAAAAAGAATTCATTCAAGTAAAAATTCGAAGTTCCTTGTCTAATTCCAAATTACTGCAGTGGTTATTTTCTCCATTTTTTCCATTACTATATAGACATGTCTCTTATTCTATTGATAAGCACATGGATGGTTTTACTTGGTGGCTTTCAAATTCAGAGAATCTTATATGCAAAAAAATGCAAACTGAGTATGATATAACTTGAAATCATCTAAGGAAAAATATGATGAGAGAATTTATATTGGTTGTAAGACCAACAGTGAATATCAGTAGAGGCTATGATATCTTTTTTTTAATTAATTTATTTTTTATTTATGATACATAACCACATACAAACACAAACATTCTTATCATATGATCATTCCTTTCTTGTTATATAATCAATAACTCACATTATCATCACACAGTTGTATATTTATCATCATGATCATTTCTTAGAACACCTGCATCAATTCAGAATAAGCAATAAAAAGAAAACAGAAAAAAAGTCATACCGCCTCTGAAGCACAGCACTCCCATCACTCCTATTCCAGAACCCTTCTCTGAGAAAGACTTCCTTGCAGACAACCTTAAAATGTGGGAGATGACTCCAGATGCAGCGGACAGTGTTGTCAAACCCTTGTCTAGACCAGAACCACTCCAGACGCCTGCCACACCAGTCCTGAAGAACCACATGGTGACCCGGAAGAAGACTCCACAGAGACTTTGTCTCCAGAAGCCACAATCAAAATCTGGACCTTGGCACCCTGCGACTCATGACACTAACCAACATTTACCAGATAACTGTGATTCTTATAAGAGCCAAGATCCGAAGAAAAGGAGATTGGATCCAGCTTAACTGAGGCCGTTCACTCTGCAAAACTACCTTTTGGTTGGAAAATTTTCTTCAGTCCCAAGAAATGAGCTTTACTTCCAAAGTTTTGCCATTTGTACTTTTATCAGAGGAGCAGGATTTGACTCCTGGAGTCTACTGCAGATGAAGCTGAGAGCAGTTTGGAAAACAAGTACTTTCAAGAAGCCGGTCACACATTGCCATGGGAAAGGCTCTGGACAAGATTAAACACCTTTTCTTTGTCTCTTGAGGCTTTCACTATTTATTCCTTAACAATTATGCTAATAAAGAGAGAAATTTTAGGAAAAAAAAAAAGTCATACATACCATACCCCTCACCCCTCCGCTTCACCGATCACCAGCATTTCAGTCTACTAGAGACTACGATATCTTATTCACTCTTTCATTCAATTACTCATTCTTTGAACAAACATTTTTTGTGTATTTACTATGGGTCAGAAATATAGCCATGAACAAACCTATCCATGAGGCTTAGCTTGAATTCAAGGGGAATATAATGGAGAGCCCAATAAAAATATTCTTTGCCTTCAAACAGCTCAGAGTCTGATTATTATAATAATAAGAAGAAAGAGTAAGGAAATGAGACAGAGGATTAAAAAAAAGAGAAGGATAAAATAATCTTTAGATAGTGTTATAATAAAACTCTCTTTTCTCAGTTTCTTAGCCCTCTCAATCAAATATTTTATATTTCCCAACTATAGTGGTTAGACTTTGCTTAATTTCTGGCACATTATTTTAATGGCATAAATTTAATCTTTATCTTTAAACAAAGGCACTGCTAAAGGATGAAGTTTTAAGTGTAATTTTAGATTGAAGAAGGGAAGCGGACTAGATTTGGAGAGAAAATTCTCTGGAAAGTGTGTAATTCTTTTTTTTTTTTTTTTTTTTTTTTTTTTTTGCATTTTCTTGTGAAATTATCTCCTCAAGTTGATATTCTAATGACGGCCTATAAAATTATCAGAAATTATCATCCAAACACCTTTTTAATCTATTCACACCTTTAACATTTATTGTAAAAACACTTGACCAATTTATTTTAAAAACTTGTAGTGCTAAATTAAGAATGGGAGTTGGTGGGGGGGAGGAGGCAGGAGTCCCTACTAGTCTTATAAAAGGAATGCAGTGCTATCGTATTCATAGTTTAATCTATTAGGATTCCATAGCCAAGGAAAGATGGGTGTCAGATCTCCACACATAATCTTCAGAACATCCGGAACTGAGAAATGGAGACTGAGCTAACAAAAACAAGATAAAACTTAAGCAAACCTGCTTCTAACTTTATAAGAACGTGAATCAAATGGTGTTGGAAGGGGGAAAAAAGGGCCCCATTGGTTTCAGGATTGGAACTGAGACAGAGCCAACTATTACTGAGCTTCTTGTCTCTTTGCTCTGTGCAGATATTGGTAATACACCCATTGAAATGGGAAGACGGAGTGCGGAAAGCCAGAGAAACTTTCTACCTCCTAAATCAGATTGAAGTGCTAAGAGGAGCCAGTAGGAGTGAACTTTTTCTACAAAAAAGTAGGGAAACAAACGGGCACAGAAAACCTACTAATGCAATTGAAACCCTTTACACAGTTCTGGTAAAATGTCCTGGACTGGATACCTTAATAGTTATCTAAAGGGAGCAGAGGCACTGCCTGAAAGAGGAAGTGTTTTTTTTTTTTATAGAGATGAGATAAGGAAATGAATACCTGTTATTTCGTCCTACTTGATTAAATTAAGAAGTTACTCAAAGTAAATAATATGTGTTTGCACATTGAGTTAAACGTGTGTATTTTGTGTTAGCATAATAAAAAATGTAAATCCTATTGTTATTGTATCTAACTAGATGAAGAAACTAAATGGGAGAAATTATATGTCTAAAACTGAAGCGCCTATAAAACCACATCAAAGGAAGTAATTTAATTATGTTTCATGAAGAATCTGTCCCAAGAGTCTCTCTTTACACATTTTAAGAGGATATTTTAAATTATTATTCAGACATATTTTAACTGCAACTCTGAAATTTTGCTAAATGACTCTTGATATTTTAATACCACTAATTTCTTTCTTTACATCACCCGAGCTTCCTTTCCTTTTAAAGCCAAACACTGGTACCAGATTAGAAAGTTGATGCTTTAACACTCTTAACATTATAACATGCTGCTTGAGATAGGACAGTTTTGTGTATAGATTGCAGATATTTTGGCTTGTTTCTTTTCCTTTACCTTGTGCTTGCATTACTGTCACTTGATATATTTACTTATTTCTTTCTAAACTTTTCTTACATGCCATTTGATCATAGAAAGCAGGTTTCTCTTTAGAGTACAGAATTCTGTGCTTGCTCTTCAAAAGTCACAGCCTATTTCTTCAAAAGAATGAGATAATTAGCCTCAGATGTTCTCCTTTTTCCCATGTGCTGTCACAAACCTTCCCAAGGAGAAGAATCTATCTCCTCACTTTTCCTGGGGCAACTTATACTCTATATCAGCCTTAGCTGCATAAATTCATTTTGGAACACAGACTGGTCTGCATGGTGGCAGCGCTGGGGAAGAAGAAGGGACAGCAATAATTTCAACTTTTCTGTTTCCTATTATCACAATGGTAATAACTTTTCTCAAAGTCCCTGCTGCCATAATAAAGCATAGCTTCATGGGTGACTGAGTATATTTATGTGCCCTCCCTGGCAGATGATGGAAACCAGGGAGAGGTGTTAGGAAGTTCCTCCCAGTCAGAGTTTTTAGCACAGGGTCCTATGCTATTGCAGATCAGGAGAAGGCCTTTCTTCATCCTATAATTTTGGATTTAAAAAATGGTTAAATATGAATAAAGAATGATAAATAAATGAAAATTAAGCGATAACTTAGAAGAACAGTAGAAAGTGGTTTCTTTTATTTACAAGTACATTGGAGCCCTTCATCATGATGTTTTATGGCAAGAGAACAAGAAAGTCACTCAGTTTACCAGCTAACAGCCCAAGATTTCTAACCTTTGCTGTATGTGGTTTGTGCTTTAAAATGTGACATTTGCAGTTGTTTAATAGGTTCTGATTTCTAAGACTTGCCCTTTACAGAAATTCCTTAAAGTGTGGTTTACCAAACACTTGCATCAGAACCGCCTAGATGAAAGTTGGTGGAAATGGAGATTCCTGGGAGCAAGTCCAAACATCTTGAATCAGAAATTCTGAGGGTGTGTCCAGAGAATGCACTATTTAACAAGTTACCAAGGCAATTCTTGTGCAAATGCACAGACAAAATCTGGGCCGTAGAGACTGATAAATTACTCAGAGGCACAATGGTTACTGTCATAGCTACTAGCTGGTGAACCAGATGGTGAATGGTTTTAGGTAAGAAAGCAGAGTAAATTAGCTAGGTTTTCCTCTGACAATATGATCCCATAAGCTAGGTAAAATAGCCTGTGCTGGTTTGAAACTGTTATGCACCCCAGAAAAGTCATGTTCTTTTACTCCTAACCCAATCTTGTGGGGGTAGTCATGTTCTTTTAATCCTGAGCTAATATTGTAGAAGGGGTTTTTTTCCATGGAGATGTGACACACCCAATTGTGGGTGGGACCTTTTGATTAGATTAAGATGTGAAGACCCATTCAAGGTGGGTCTTAATTAGTTTACTGGTATCTTTAAGGGAGCTCACAGAGAGAGAAACCATTCAGAGCTGACACAGACAGAGACATTTGGAAATGCTTGGAGATAGACAGAAGCTCAGAGAAGAGGCCACTAGAACCAGGAGTTGAAAGCAATAAAACCCTGGGAGCAAAGGGCCAGCTGACATCTATATGTGCCTGTCTTCCCAGGTGATGGAGAATCCCCAGGTGGGAATCAGCCATTCTTGAGTGAAGATATCCTGTTGCTGATGCCTGAATTTGACATTATCAAGGCCTTGGAACTGTAAACTTGTAACTTAATAGATCCCCTGTATAAAGGCCACTCCATTTCAGGTATAGTGCATTCTGGCAGCATTAGCAAACTAAAACACAGCCTCTTCTGTGAATTCAGAAGGTAGTTAGAAAGATTTTGATGAGACCAAGAAAAAAGAATATGATATATGAAATAAGATTTAAAGGAATAGATGTATATTAGAATATATAACCTAAGGGATTCTACCATTTCCATAGTTTGTTTTTCCTTTTAACTTTACCACATATGCAAAGTGAAAATACTGTAACCTTGGTTTCATAACTTCTCTCTTAATTTCAGACCATGCCTTCAAAGTAACCTTGGTATGAACTTCTTGTCTCTTTTCTACTTCCTGCTCATTGCTGCTTTCTTTGGGTTGTTTTTGGTACTTGATTAGCACTAACTCATTTCCATGATTGAAAAAGAACTACTGTTTGTTCCATGACTCTCTCAGTGACTGTCATCTGTTTCTTTCCTTTTTTCTTTTCCAGAAGTGGAAAAGCCTGAGAACAGTGGGTTCTAATTTCAAGACTAGCTCTTCAAAGAAACTTGCTAAAATGCCAAACATTTGATCCAGAATCATCCCAAAATCCTGCAAAGAAGGCAGATTTCATGGTTCTCACTTATTACATCCTGGCATAAGATTAAAGATTTGTTTCTCTTGTGAGTAGAAAAAGGTTATTCTTCAACAATAGTTTTTAGGTTAAACCCTTTCTAGAATCTATATCTTTTTCCTCATTCAGAAGGATTCAGTTGTCACTAAAACTTTAGAAATTTCTACTTGCTTTTCTAACTAATACACATTTCTTAAATGACATGTAGGGCTAGTTTTTACTTTTACCATTTATAAATTTTTATTTGCCTCCTTTTTAATTTATTTTCCCCCTTCCAGCATTCCTCATTCTCATTTTTCTCTTCTTTTTTCCCGAGACAACCATTGAAATGTGTTCAACAAATATTCAATTTATTTGTGTGTGTTCTTGAAAACTGTGTGTTGCTGCTTAGTATATGTTTTAGTTTGTAAACTGCTAGAATGCGATATGCCAGAAACAGAGTGGCTTTTAAAAAGAAGAATTGAGTAAGTTGCTAGTTTACAGTTCTAAGGCCATGAAAATGTCTAAACTAAAGCAAGGTTATGAAGACATCCAATCTAAGGCATCCAGGGAAACATAACTTGGTTCAAGAAGGCTGATGACTCTCAGGGTTTCTCTCTCAGCTGGAAAGGCACATGGTGAGATCTGCTAGCTTTTGCTTACCCGGGGCTCTGTCTGTTCTGTTGACTCTGTTGTTCTGGTGGCTCTTATGGTTCTCTGGGCTCTAAAGCTGTTTCCAAAATGGTTCTCTCTTAATGGGCTCCACTAGAAGCTATATGTTGAATGGATGGAGACACATCTCCATGGAAACCATCTAATCAAAATTACCACCCACAGTTGGGTGGGTCATATTTCCATGGGAACAATCAAAAGGGTCCCACCCAGCAATATTGAATGAGGATTAAAGGGCATGGCTTTTCTGGGATACAAAACAGATTCAAATCAATACAGTATGCATGATTTTTAAATTTACATATATGATATTGTGTTGCGGATTATCATTCTTGCTTGTTTTTTCACTCCGTATTATATTGTAAAGTCCCACCATGTTACTGGGTGTTCATCTATCCAGTCCATTATCTCTGGATGCTACACAGCACAGCATGCTGCAGAAACTGCTACCCTGCATCTGTCCACTCCCCTAGTGATGGACATTCAGAACGGCTCCAACTCCCTGCCTCTGTAAACAACACTGACATTAGCATATTTTTTACAAATCTCCTTATAGCTGTATGGAATTCCTGGATTGTAGATGGGCAAATCCTTGATTTGGTTAAGTATGACAGATCACTATCCAGAATGGCTGCACTAATCCACCTCAAGTGCATGGGTCTTGTTATATATCCTCATCCCTGCACTATATGGCTTTATCCAGCATTCAAATTTTTAATTTTCTGATAGAATACAAAGACAGTTTATAAGGGAAAGGAGAATATAACTAATCAACAGTTCTAACTGATTATGACATATATTTTACACTGGAACAATACGCTGAAATTTCAAGGAAAATAGCACATTGATTCTACATTCAAGGGATTTGCAATGTATTGGGAAAGTTGGAGTTAACAGCAGAATGCATTCTGTGTGATGGGAACACAAAAGAGGTCATGTAGTCCAGACTGGCAGAATCGGAAACTTTTCTGCATAAGTGACCCTGAGGTATGAAGGGGCGAGGACATAACTTATCTTAAAGTGAAGAATGGTCCTCCTCTGCTAGTAAATTTATCGTCTTTGACTGAACCTACATTTTTGGCCATCAGACCTACAGAGTTACATCAACCCTGGCATCGAAGTTCTAGATTCCTTTGCATCTTAAAAAAATGCATAGGAGTTTGTTATGACAGACATTACAGGGACATCCAGCAGAGATAACAGCATATACAGAAGCAAGGGAACAAGAATTTGTAAAATCACAGAGATCAGGCTAGAAATGCACTACCTGCTTTATGTGTATGTTCTCACTGAATCACGGCAGTCTTGGCATACTGATGTTTATCATCCTCATGTTACATTGAGGAAACAAAATTTCAGAAAAGTATATTCTCTGATACCATACAGCTAATTAGTACAGCCAGGATTTCAACAAATGTGTGTTTGACCTCAAATCTCATGTTTTGTCTTGTTTTTCTTGTTAAAAATGACAACCATATATAAAACGTAGGAATTGATATAAGAATTTTCTATGGAAAACATGAATTCTGTTTCGGTGACCTAGGAGATGGTTCACAAGGATCAAAAGCAATCTAAGTTTCTGTTTTGATGAAGATTTTCACTTTTACCCTAATTTCCAGAAATGGTTTCTCCTTAAAACATTGATATGTGCCAACGGAATTTTGAAGCAGTCTTGGCTGTATGAAAAAGAAACTCTATGCATTATAATAACAAATATCTTTAAAGGGAAACTGGTTCCCATTAATGGCCAAACAGCCCATAATTCCTGCAAATCCTCTGAGCTATGGAGACAATAGATCCATGGCTGCAAAAGGTAATTTTATATAATATACCCTCTAATCACAGGTAAACATTAATTAAATATTTTATGTTAATTTTGTCAATTACCCTGCAAAGAATTTTGTGGATTAACATATTTCTCTTTGTTAGTCCAGGTCTTATAAAAAATAAATAATTGGTGGTAATCATAATTGAACTTGTTAAATATACAAAGGTTAAAATGAAACATTATTTTTGTAATTAAGGCAATAATTTATCAGATTGTAGATATGTTTCAAAGTATAAATCCCCTTAAAAGAAAGTATCATGAGAATTGAATATGCCAGTGATCAACATGCATTGTAGATAAGTCTAATTCTAAAAAATAGCCTTAAAAGAAATCCAGTACTCTTTCCACAGCATATGCTGCATTCTTAAGCATGTAGAAGATATTTTTTTTTCAGTGGCCTAATGTTTCTTAGAAACATATGCTTTATGTTCTTCATTGTTAATCAGAGAGCATGCTGTTATTATACCTTAATTCAAAACAGATTTCTGACTATATTTTTGTATTGGACATAGTATTCAGCATTAAACCAGTTGAAGAAAGGCATCCTGTTTTGTAAATAAATTGGAATGATTTGCATCAAAGGCAGAGATATTTAGACTGAGGGAATAAACCTTCCCCTTGAGATCCTCTCTGAATGTTCTCTTCTAAACCCAGACATTGAAGCCAAAATTAAGCAGTTCTTATAGTTTAAATAGAATGTGGTCAAGTTGACATAAAGTTGCAGAGAAGACACCCTTTCGTATCCCCCACAGTTTTAAAATACTAACGATCTAATTCTTTAGATAGACAAAATCCTTCAATGTTTATCTTCAAGTAGCCAGAGACTCCACTTAAGGCTAACCTGAGACCAGAGACTCCAAGAATAACCCAAGAATCTCCCTATTTAAACTCAGGTTGTTGGTATGGTCGAGTGAAAACACTTTTTATTTTATTTTATTTTTTTGCGTTGGCAGACACAGGGAATCAAACCCGTCTCTAGCCATGGCAGGCTTTGCCTGCTGAGCCACCGTGGCCTGCCCAAAAGCATTTTTTAAACCAAAATTCTTTTGCTCTATTATCAACACTATTATAAAATGTCTTTCTTGTCATGGACACATCAGGACTTCTCCAACTGAAGATGGCAGGAAATTCAATTCCAAACCACTTAACCCCGTGTTTCCCAACCTTTAGTGCATCAGAAACACCTGGAGGGATTGTTAAAATATTTGTGTCCCACTCCCAGAGGTTCTGATTCAGTAAGCCTGGGGTAGGCCCAGGAATTAACATTTGAAAAAGTTCTCAGGTGACACTAAGCCTGCTGCTGTTCCAGGGACCAAACTTTGAGAACCACCGACATGACAAGCAAGCAAAAATCAAAACACAACTCATAATTTTTTGATCCAAGTGTCCAGGGGTGCTATTGCTGCTTTAGGTCTGGCTGACCCAAAGGAAGCTACTCAAATACTATAAAGAAGGCTCCACATCTCCAATTATTGGACATATTCACTACATGTAACCATGAAGAGGAACATACATGTTTTCCATACTAGAATATATACGATCACGTCTACCAGCTTAGCAAACTTTTCTAAAAGAGGCAATCTTACCTATTCCTCAGTGAGGAAAATCTGAGGGGGGCTCTGATTGGCCTTTGCCAGTTCACATGCCCATACCTGTGCCTCAGGTGATGGGATATTCTGATGATTTTGGTCTCGGCATATGCATACCTGTGTGACCACAGGGATTGTTATCAGTTTAACCCAACAACATGGCACTGACTCCCTAACAGGAAGAAGAATTCTATTACTGAAGTAAAGGGTGCTAGATTCTGTACGACTCCAAGCAACATCCACTACGATCATTGCATGAAATCATCTCTAGGGGTTGATAATAATGCTGGCTTCACAGGATGTCCTGTCCTAAACTTTAGCCATGTGTTGACAGACTCCTGTCTTTATGGAGTATTGTGCAGCAAAGTAAAGATCGTCTGAGATAAATCTATGAAGAATGTGGCTTTTCTTCCTTTCCAGCCTGTCTTATAAAACTTGAGCAGATCCTAAAACTCTTTTAGTAAAAATTGCTAGCTTCATCTTTACAAGAAGTCCCTAGTAGGAGGTCACAGTGGTGAATGATCCTCCCTTCTTGGTCACTGTGGTAGATTGAATTAGGTAACCCTAATTCTTAATCCACATCCCTGTAGGTATGAACCCATTGTAAATAGGACTTCTTGAAGAAGTTATTTGTAGGTAAGGTGTGGCCAATTGAAGCAAGGTGGCTCTTAATCTGGATCATTAGAGGCCTTATAAAGAGATAGCCACAGAGAGCAGCTAGAAGTAGGAAGTCAGCAGGAACACAGAAGAGAAAGAAGAGGACCATTACCATGTGATCAGAAAGCTAAGGAACCTCAAGAATTGCCTGCAGCCAGCAACCGAATGCTACATTTTTCAGTGAGAAAGCAAGCCTTGCCAATATCTTGATGTTTGGACTTCTGGTCTCTGAAACTGCGAACCAATAAATGCTTGTTTAAGACACCCCATTGTATTGTGTTTGTGAGAGCGATTCAGGTAAACTAAGACTCTCCCCTATTATTTTGATTAAATTTTCCAGAGCCTAACCTTTAGCCAACATTCTTGATTATGATAGCTAGAGAATATATTTGCCCTAGCTGAGCTTAGCAATCTACTCTTTGTATGTAGTCCCCAGGACATTAACTGGACCTTCTCAGTTCTGCTTACAGGAATAAGATAACAGAATAGCATCAAGAACACCGTGTGGCCCAGCACATCAGCAACTTTCTCCTCAGAAAATGAAAGTTTAAAAAGTGTCATGAAGACCCTACATATAAGGGCTTGCTGGTCAATAGCTAAAGCTAATCACAAGTTGAATGCTTAAAACAACACAAGATGAGAAATCATGAGTGCCCGCCTCATAAAGAACCAACATCATCACTGACATAGCAAGTATGAATCATATGGACATTTCTTAATTTTTGACTAACCCCCTTTCCCTTACCTATAAAAACTCTAACTCACATACTCAGCTTGAACTGGTTTTGGAAAGATTCCTCCAGTTCCTTGCAAAGTGCACTTGCAATAAATTGCCTAAACATCACACATGATTCTCCTTTGTAGTGTGGGGTCAGGCAGCACCCTCTGTAGTAAGGGCCATGCTTGCAAAAACAATAACTTTTGCCATTGCCTACACTCTGCCCTATCTCCTCCATGAACTTTACCAAACGCCAAGCGTTTCCTTGGAAAAAGGAACTCTCAGCAGCAATAACAGAAATCTTTCTTGTTAAATATGCTATTGTATGATACCCAGGCAGGATGTATTTTATTATAAAGTGTCCATTAAGGAAGCTGGTTATTCCAAGAGTGTTTACTTATCTTAATGAATCTAGTACATAGCTTCCAAAGCTTACCACCATCAATTCCTTCCTTTTCTTGTATGCATATATTATCCAAAGGTGGAATCTATTTCTCTTCCCTTGAATCTGGAACTGTCAATGTGGTAGTTTTAGGTCTGTCTTTTAGAGCTGGCAGCTTCCTCACTTCTCAAGCCAGTCTCCATATAAGATGTGGAGTGCTAGTGTGAAGGATGAGGCTAACTATATGAGAGAGCAGTGATGCTCTAGATAAGTAAGTGAAGCATTCTTGGAGCTTCCACCTCTGCCCAACAATGTCTTCTTTGGGCAGCGTGTTATAAGGTATTGAAAGACAGAAATGAATTAAAGAATTAACTCTTTAGTGCTCAGGATGAATTTAGAGGAACTATTTCTAACCCATGACTTCCTAGATTGGAAAATAAACTGATTTTCATTTTCAGGTCCTAGATGGTTAAAAGTTTCTCAAAGTTAGAAATAGCCTCATGGAAAAGACCAAATTCAGTGCAATATCTTTAAAATGTGGACTTGGTAAAAATTAAAGAAAGTGGGTTATAAGATCTTTTGTTAATACCTCTGAAAGATTTGGGCTGACAAAACTGTGACTATCAATTTTAAGAACTTTTTTCATACCACCCTGACTCTAAGGCTAGAGAATAAGTAGATGGGTCCATATGAAGACATTTTGAGGAACAGCTTTCACCTAATGAAGGAAATCACATTATATGTATTATCACACAGTATTTAAAAGAACTGCATTGGTAACATCACCTCAGCTTGGACTAAAAGGGACAGAAATAGTACAAAATGAATAAGGGCCTCTAAGCGCCAACTTTTTATGGGCAGATAGCAGACTGAGAAATCTACCAAGCTATACATGTGGGCCATTTCTCATGAAAAAGGAAGGATTTCACAGAGAGTAAAACCAAGTACTCAAAAGGTAGAGCCAATATCACTGAGAAATATTTCCGGGGAGCAAAAGTAAGCCCTAATATAGGAAGATTCCATTTCTCTGTAGAGGGAAGAACTGGGATATGTGTTAATTGTATGTCAGAATTACGGTGGACCAGAAACTTCTATCTGCATCACATCCTTTCACCCTCAGCCCTTGCAATAGACGTGGGAGTTTTATATTTGTTATTCTGTCCCTGTCTCACTATTGTATATTGGGTATAAGGGGGGATAAATAACTTGTATTTTTAGTCACAGATCTCTGCCTCTAATGTATGCACCCAAATTTCTGTACTCAAAGGAGTTCCTTTCTTATTTGAACCTGATTTCAATAATAGATTCTGGATTTTGAGAGAATTCTGAATTGAGAATTCAATTCTGGGGGAGAGATTGAATTTACTTTTCACATGGAAAGGAAGAGAATGGTTATAACTAGAAGATGGATGTGCCAGTTTGAAATTGTTGTTGTCCCAAGAAAAGCCATGTTCTTTAATCTTGATTCAATAATGTTGGGTGGGATCTTTTTGATTGAGTTGTTTCCATGGAGTTGTATCTCCACCCATTCAAGGTGGGTTTGCTTACTAGAGTCCTGTAAAAGGGAATCATTTTGGAAAAGGCTTTAGAGCTGACAGAAGTGACAGAACTGGCACAGAGAGAAACCTTTGGAAAAACAGAAAGAAAATGCTCCTGGGGAAGTCATTTGAAATGAGAAGCCAGGAGAGAAAGCCAGCAGACATCACCAAATGATTTCCCAGCTGACAGAGAAACCCTGAATGTCACTGGCCCCTTCTTGAGTCAAGGTATCTTTCTCTGGATGTGTTAGTTTGCACAATTTTTATGACCCTCAAACTGTAAATAATCCTAATACCCTAAAACTACCATGTACATAGAAGTCCAAGCCTGCTATACGGAAAGGCCATATGGAAGCAAACCAAGGTTTCAGACATGTGGGAGAAGCCCTAGATTTCCACTATGCTCTGTTCTACCCAGCTGATGCCATATTAAGCAGAAGAACCATCCAGTTGATTCAAGTGAGCCCAGCACCATGAAAACTTTGGGGATGGTTTGTTATGCACAATAGACAACTGGTACACTCCTTCAATTCCACTAACGTGTTCATAAAATACGGTCATTTCGATAAAATGCATTTCCCCCAGGTATAGTCTGGAATAGTCTATAGCATCTGGAATAGTCTACAGCAGTAGAAATATTAACTATATAGACAAAATCATGGATGGATTTTAAGAATACAATGTTGAATAAAAAAAATAAAATGGAATCCCTGAAGTCTAATAAATAGGATAACTGTGTAAATTTCAAAAATACACAGAAATAAAGAGCCTATCAATTAAGCATACAAAGTAAAAACAAGGTAATAAAACAAGAGTCAGGATAGTGGTTACATCTAAAGGTGAGAGGGAGACAGGGATTGGGATCGGGAAGTGGCACATAAGTAAATCTGAGTTAATGGTAATGTTGAATTTCTTGTGTTGGGTGGTAGGTACACTATGAGTTTTTGTCATGTTATTGAAGTAAAGTAAAATAAAATAGGATGACGCATGGACCTTTGCTCATATTATGAAGATGATGTTTCCAATTCTATGTATTGAGTTTCGACAACTAAATAAATAAAAACAACCTTTCTGTCAGAGTCAGCTTTCACCAACACAATTATTGGAATGCTGGTTTCTCACTGCTCTACACCTAACACTCCCATATCAACTACTTCAGGAAATTCCATGAGGAAATGGGGATGGGTGAACCAGAATGTTTTCACAGGTGGCATGTCTGCATTAGATGATTCACCTATGAAATCATACTGGCTTCCACATTCCTTCTCATATCAACAAGCAGCTACATGGGTCCTCAGAAGTTAGGGTGCCACCATAAGGCAGGATACAGAACTTTTAGTGTCAAAGCCAACAGAACCACTTTCCACTTCCTGGGATCGACCACATGGATGTTTTCTGCCATTTTGTACTTCAAAAGTAACAAAATTGAACTGGGTTAAAACCTCTTCCATGTACATATCCTGCTGCAGATAAGTTCTTCCTGGAGATCCCTCTTTCTTCTTTTTCTCTTATGTAAAAGACACTAAGGAGACACATACTTCTATTTGTTGCAGCTGTTTCTCCCTAGCCTTTTCACCTGGATCCTGGCAAATGACATAAAAGAATGCCTGGGAATGACATTAACACCCTTCTTCCTCATTGTTCCTTCCATGGACTTGGCCATTTCAATTCTTTCTCTTTAGGGTGAGCTGCTTCCCATTAAATTCCCCAGTCTCTTATGTGAGTGTACTTTGGCAAGGCAACCCCTTGGCCAAACTATGCCTAGAAACATCCATACTCAGATTGGGAAGATAGTTTAGAGACTTCAACCCTGGGACCTATTTTACATATAAATATATAGAGTTTAAATGACCTTTGTGACATTTTACAACTCTTTAGTAATATTCTATTTATGATGGTAGCAACTTTTAAAACAGACACAGTTTCTGCCAGTGTTATTTCCTGTCCAGAATGGGAGGATTACAACAATATGAAAACTGGTGAGTGCAAATGAACGTAGACTTTTAGTTCAGCAGTTCAACTAATTTCTCTCTGAAGCATAAGGTAACTCGTTCACATTCAGAGGCCCTTTAAATGACATGATTTAATGTGACTAAAAGATGTACAGATGGCACTACACTGCCTCTGCTGGGAGGAGAGGTCAGATGGCAATTGGCTCGAATACAAACCACATTAATGTATAGCTACAAGCTGCCACATCAGGGTCCATCTTTCTAAAAGCCAGTTAGGTGAAGTAATCAAGCACTGCGACAGTTCTCCCTGGCTTCAGGAAAACTTTACTGCTATGCTAAGAGCTGTCAAGCACTAACAGAATCACTATTTCAGAAGCAAGATTTTAATAAACTATCACCTATTTTATTTGCTTAATAAGAAATCAAGCTTTACAAACATGAGGTGAGAAATCTAATTTGAACCCACCATCCTACATATCATTGAATTTTTAAAGTATGAACATTGAAGGATGACATTTAAAATCACACCAGCATAACTATGCATGCTTTTAATACATACATACTTTTATCAAATGTAATCCATATAGCTACCTGCTTTAAATGATAATAAGAAATTAAAACAATATAGAAGGGCATTAATGTAGATAAAGGGCAGTTGGTACTACTTTAATATTCTAAAATCAAATGTTGCCTCATAAACTAAAACATGCCTATAGAAAAAGATTATTGAAATACTGTGGCCTTTAATATATTAAAAAAAACTGGGAAAAGGTCATTATCAAAAAGGGAAAGCTACAATCAACTTATTTCATGAAATAATTTGTACTAAATACAAAAGGGGTACATTCATTAAAAAGCATGTGGCTAACTGTCAGTTCATGTATAAGAAACTTTCACATCATCTTGAACTTGGCAACATGGTATCTATTGGAAGTAGCCCAACCTATAGTTACATTTGAAAAACTAAATGTAAGGTACTTCCACTTATCCAGTTTAGAAGTTGTGCTTTTTCAAGCTAACAGCCCACAGGGAACATGTTCTCCAATCCCCTCATTGTTTAAGAGGGGAAGATGGACAATGGATGTAACGAGGTCAGATAAGGACAAATGATTTGCTGAGAATATAAAGCAAACTAGCAGTAGGATCTAAACCAGAATACAGATCTCGTCTCCAGAAAGTTCTCATTCCATTGTACCATTCTGTTTCTATGTTCCAGTTATCAGAATGTAGGTTAACACAGAATAATTAATCACAGTGCTTAAAATTACAAAATTGCTGTAGTGATCATTTATTTCAAGCTCCCAGTCAATAAGCTCTGAAATATTTTCAGCTCCACTTTGCACATAAAATAATTGGGGATCAGGGTGATATGTCAAATATTAAACATCTAGTTGATTTTGAAATGAAGACCACAAGTCAGATCTTCTTAAACTTACACAACAATTCTTTCTCCTGCGGTATGCTGCCTTTCAAAATAACAATGCCTCTGGGCTTGAACCACGAACATAGCCTAGCCGTTAAAAGCAAAACAGGTAAATAATTGTAAAGAGACTGCGGCTAAGTCTCAAATTACAGAAGATGTTCCCAAATGTGTTAAGCAGAAAGTAATATTCTCTATATGGTCAGTATCTTCAGCCCAGGGCAGTAAATGAATAAATCCCCCATTGTGCTAATTCTACTGATTTGACTAATTCATACCTTGGAAGTACTTAAAAATCATGTCATTTAAGTTCCTTAAAAAATTAAAATTTGGACCATTAAAGTATTGGGTCTCATGTGTTCTGCTTTGGGTAGAGGAATTTTGATACAGGAGTCAATTACCTAGGTTCAGGTATCACACAGCCTGATTTTGAATCTTGGATCTAACTTACTCTCTACGTTATCTCTCTAAGGTTTGGTTTCTTCCTGTGTAACCTAAGATAATAACATTAACTTCTTAGGTCTGTACAAAGATTAAATGATATAATATGGGCAAGGTGTTTATTACAGTGCCCAATATACACTGATTGCTCAATAAATATTAGCTAGTATATTAATCAGCGTTTGCTGAGATATGCTTCAGTAACAAACAATGCACAAATCTCAGTGCCTTAGAAATACAGGTGCTTATTTCTTTCTAATATTAAATGTAAGCTCTGAGTTGATTCTACTTTAGTTCTATTTCACTTTTTTTCATACTAGACTCTAGGCTGAAGGAGTGGCCCATATATGGAACATGCCGTTCTCACCATAGAAGAAATGGCCTGAACCAAAGGCTCTTAAAGCTTTTCCTTAGGCACAGCATATGTCGTTTCCCCTCACATTGTAGTGACCAAAATAACTCACATGGCCATGTGGGAATGTACACTCTTCCCAAAGGGTGGCCCTGGGATAACATGGCAATGGATGGGGATGCCTCTTTCATGGAGGCAGAAAAAATTTGGGAACAAGGAATTCTATTATATTGAGTCTTCAAACTAACAAGAGCTTAAAGAGGAGATAGAGCACTTTACAAAGAGTCAGAAGAATTGGTTCTGCTTGGTGTATCTCTACAAGATGTATGATATTCAACAAGTCATCTAATATCTCTAAATTTCAGAATTCTCATTCATAATAGTGCTGTTGTAATATTTAAATGGTGGAAAGAATTTCAAATATAGCCCTGTAATGAATAAGAGAAATAGTGAGAAAGAAAAGTTCTGTCTCTGAAGAATTCATTCTTATGGAAATTCAAAGCAGGGATTGAGAAATGAAGCAGTTGCTGCCCTAAACTGTAAACAAGGAAACATGGGCAACCAGATACCTTGTTTTGAGCTCTGAATGCTTATCAATTATGAGGTCTCCTTCTCGAAGTATGTAGACAATATTAAGCTATTTACCACCAAGAGAATCTCAAAAATTAAGTCACATGCTGAACTTCAGCATAAACAAATATGAACTACAGAACTTAAAATAGAGATCACAAATCTGACTACACTGTTGAGATGCAAGAGACAATGAATACTGTCACTCATATACAATGGCCCAGCATTATTTTTTCAATTCATCATTCATTATTCAACCAATAACTCCCAAAGTCATTCAACAATTATTTATTGTTCACCCCCATTCATTCAGTAATTATCTACTGTTTACCTGTTTTGCACTCAGCTAAGTGGAGGGGAAAAATCAGTTAAAAAAAAAACATATTGATGATATTATGGTCCTTTGTGTCTAGTCAAAGAGAACAATATTAATCAGATAATTATATCAATGATATATTATTGCAAAATAAGATGTGTGCTATTGGAAAAAAAGAATATGATTCTATGGAGTTTGTGAAAGAGGAGCCTGACCTAGATTAGGGCCATTCTACAATGGCCATGAAAGACATTTTAGAATGGCTGATATAAGCTGAGACTTAGGAAGTGCCCTTAGTTCACTGGACTAAACCAATGGAAAAGAGGTAGATTTGATGGTGAAGAGCATCTCACACAAAGAGGACATCAAAGAAAAGACCTTGGGGTGGGAGAGAGTATGACAGGAACCCGAAAGGTTCCTGTGTGTAGAGTTCAGAGAGGGTAGAATGATAAAAGACAGGGTGGACTATTGTGTGGAGGCTGAGTTCTTTGGGGCTTTGAAGGCATCATCAGTGTGAAATCATTTCATAAATTTAAGAATCACTGATCACATTAAACACTCACCTTTAGTCATTTTCCATGGGGTTCTACAAGAGGCTAGCTCCTTCTCTGGGAAAGCCAGACTATAAGAAATCACTCTTGGACAAGTTGATCCTTACTTCTTAGGTTTTATGTTTCTTCTAAAGTCATTTTTTTTCCTAAATAGCATTTTTAAGGAATTTATCTCTTTTTTCTAATTTACCAAATTTATTGAGATAAAACCATTTATAATATCCATAGTACTTCTTTAGCCTTCCCCTTTTAAAAAACAGTTAAACTTGACAGTTGTTTATTTATTTAGTTTTTTTCAAAGGAGCATTTTTAAACTTTGTTTTACTATTATTGTAGCTTATTTGGAATTTATTGAATTCATTTATTTGAATAGTAACTGAGTTCCAACTATGAACCAAACATTCTTCTAGATGCTAGAGGAAAAAGTTTAAAAATTTCCTTATGCAGTAAAACTTAAATTCTAATGTAAAGAAGTAAATGAACAAACATATGGTAAATGTGATATACTCAGTGAAGAAAAAAATATTAGAGTAGAAAAGGTTGGGAGCATGGAAATAAGGAGTGTGGAAATTTAAGAGGGTCAGGAAAAGCCTCATTGAGAAGGTAATAGTTGAGCAAAAGATCTAAATAAGAGGAAGGGAGGAGGAAAAACATTACAAATAGAGGTGGTAGCAACCTCTTGATGTGAGAGCATTGTTTGGCACATATGAGGATCATTAAGGATTCTTGTTTGGTTGGAGTGGAGCAACCCAAAGAGAAGAAAGCAATTAGAAGGTGTCTGCTTTTACTTGATTATTTCCTTTTTCCTACTTTGTTTGGGTTTACTTTGATTATTGCTTTTTCTAATTTCTTGAGTTGAATGCTATATTAGCTAGGGTTCTCTAGAGAAACAGACTTAGCAGGAGATACCTGTAAATATAAAATTTATAAAAGTGTCTCATGTACCCATGGGGATATAGAGCCCAAGGTCTGTAGGGTAGGCTGAGCACTGGCAGTTCTTATGAAGGTCCTCAATGAACTCTCAGAAGAGGCTGGCTGGGTGAAGCAGGAAGAGTGATTGTCTCTTCTGAATCCTCCTTAAAAACCTTCCAGTGATTAGATTTAAGCATCATTCAATGCAGAAGACATGCCCCTTAGCCACCAACGTGGTCATGATTTAAGTCCATGAAATGTCCTCACAGCAACAGACAGGCCAACACTTGCCTGACCAGACAACCAGGCACCACCACCTGGCCAAGTTGACACATGAACCTGACCATGACAAATGCTTAGCACAATAATTTTTAGGTTTTATTCTAAGTACTTGGGACTATATATTCTCATCTAAGGATTACTTTCACTACATTACATGAATTTTAGGTTACTTTTATCATTTGGTTCTAATTATATTCTAATGTCCATTTTTATTTTGTCTTTGAGCCATAAGTTTTTTGGCTAGAAATAGATGATACATAAACTAATTATTAACATTCCAGAAGGAAACAATAGTGAGAATTGGGAAAAACAATATTTGAATATATAGTGGTTGACAATTTGAAAGACTATAATCCTTGAAGTCATGAAATTAATGATTCCAAAATGGATTAAAATATAATACACATCTCAATATGCTAAAATTGTCCATATTCTTCTTAATTATCACTGGGAGAGATGTGTTAAAAGTTCTGACTATGTTAACAGAGTTTGTCAATTTCTCCATTTTATCTAATTTTTGTCGTGTGTGAATTACAGTTAAATAATTCATATATATTAGCTTAAAATAGTTCTATATTTCTAACTAAACTTGGTCAAAACCAAAATTTCTCAGTAGGGGTGATCCTCTTCCTCAGTGATTTTATAAAGGTATCTATATTGGCTTCTTGATTAGAATTTAAGCTCTTCATGGGCCTTGGCTATGACTCTGGTTTAGGGCAGGGATGTGAGAGTGGGTCATGTGGTGGTAGCTAGAAAGATATCAGCTGAAGAGCTTACTTTCTCTTTCTAGCCACGACCACTTTGTTGCTTCTTTCTCAGATGTCTCCAACTCTTTGCAGAACTATCAGCCAGAACATATAATTTTCTAGATGGTCATAGACTGACTCATTGTATCATTTTTTCTTGTATTTTTCCAAATAGCTAGCAATGAGCCAGACACCTAGTAGAAACTCAGTAAATACTAATTAATTTATCAGCAATTTGGGAAGGAAGATGATTCTGAAACACCAGAAATAAAAACTAAGGTGAAAATGTCAATAATATATCATTATTTATCTCAAGTGTCAGTGATAGAATTGCCATCTTCAATAAACCCCTTAACCAACACAAGCCAAATATAACCAGTCACCCTTCTAATTTAGTTCAATCACTATCTATTCCAATCTCAGGAGCATAAGAATCTTTTCTGGTCCAAATAAGACAACATAAGATTACTACATTTCCAGATTCTTGGCTAACTAGAACAAGAGAAACAGAAATGGCATATTGCTGTTAGCATTGCTATTTGAGAGATCTTTAGATTATCCCAAGCAATGAGAATCATTTATCTATGAATAATCAAGAGTCAAGTTTAAAAAATAGGTTTTAAAAGATGGCAGATTGCCAAAAACATAGTGTCTCTAGTTCTTGTGCTTTAAAAATTGTGTTTATCAGACTTAACATATAAGAGAGAATTTTCAGAGAACAAATCGATTCTCTTACTCTTCCTTTTCAATGCTTATTAAAAAAAAAAGATATGATACTGTTTCACCCATTTTTATTAACATTATTTAACATTCATTAAACAACTCTGGTATATGCTGGACCTTGTTAGGGATATAGAATTGCTTTTGTATTTTACATGGTCTTGCAAAGGCAACTTCTGAAACATGATTTGCTACTATAATCCACAAATGGAACATGATTGTATCCTTTGTTTCACCTTAAGCCAAAAGCAGCTCAAGCTAAATGCCAAGCTTCCCTGAGTTACAAATTTAGAATCTCTCTGAGGTGGATGCTCACATGGTGCATTAGCCTACTGCACCGGTTGATTAGCAATGCTCGCAGAGTGTTATACTGACTCCCAAGTGTGCTTCCTCATTTATCATACTTATGCTCATTTTATTCTTATCCCAATAATGACAGCTTTCATGTAAAGTGAAAGGCGAAAATAAGATTAATACCTACTTAGTATACCTCTAACACCATGCACAAACATACAGCCTTCTGAATCAAACATGCCTTCTCTGAACTTGGATTTTAGTATCAATACCATTATTGTTCTCATACAAAAAATGATCAGAAGATAACCATTTGTCATTTCTTCATGACAAGTATACACCGGTCAGGCAATAAAGGTACCAGTTGGGGAAGGGCATCAAGAGAAAGGGGATAGCCACGTTACGTGAATTTTCATGTTCAGTGGGGAGTGGAGCGATGACAATGGGAAATCAGGCCAACCATCTGGCCTAGCACAACGCTCAACTTCAAGAATAATCATTTGAGAATATATTGGTGATGTGCATTGAGATTTGGGTTAGAGTAATTCTGAAATTCTATTTCAGTTTTGAGATCCAAGAGCCTCAATAAATTTGAAAGAAATACAATGAGAGCAAGCTATATATAGGAGGAAATTCACAATTAGAAATTTTCCATTTTTTGTATGTTCTGTGACTTTGATGACATTTTGCCCTGGTGCTATTGGGCAAGCAATGGTTAAATACAAAAATAGAAAAAAAGAAAAAGAAAAACAAAGTTGAGCAGTTTCAGCAAGCAAGGTGGAAAGGATAAGTGGATATTTATTGGTGTTATATAAGGAATGTCATGGTGTTTATATTTATATGTATCAAAGGACATATTTTCAACTGGAACACACTCAGGAAGTGATCCTTTCTGCCAGAGGTTGCATATCAAATCTGTCACTTCTCTCCCAGTATGGCACAGAATGTTCAGGTTAGACATGGCCACTAAGCAAAGTCCCTTTAGAAATAAGATGACAAAGAAATTCTACTCGAAATGAACTTGCAGCCATTGCATTCTCAGGGATTAGACTAGGAAACAAGGAAATGACCAATCAAACCCAAGACAGCCTAGTCAAGCACGGAGCAGAAGACAGGAGATCAGCAACATTGGTAAACTGAGGAAGCAATCAGAAATAACAGAAATATTCCTTAGAGGAGAAGTACTAAAAGTGTATATTAGAAGCTCACAGTATTACTTTTCTAATTGTATATGAGTATGCTTTCTCTGGTTGCATTCATAATGCCCTTTGTGGAGAGTAGAATTTTGTAACCTCAGCAATACAGACAGTTCGAACAAAATCATTCTTGGTCATAGCAAGGCTGTCCTTTGCATTGTAGGCTGCTTAGCAGTACCCTAGCCTCTACCCACTCTATGCCAGCAGCAATTCCAGAGTCTGAAAATAAAAATATCTGCAGACATTTGGCAGTGTCTGGGGAAAGGCAGGGAGGGAACCACTGACTTAGAGGCAAATAGTAATCCTATCTTACACTAAAGATTCTGGTCAACAGATTTAAAAATTGTTAAGTAGCATTCTGGATGGAAGCTTAATAAAGTTTATTTCTGACTAAGGGCACTACAAGCAAAAGGCAGGGATGGATTTTTGTTGGAAGAAGTCACTCTTAAAAAGGGTTTCTTTCCTATATGGAAAGACTAACCTATAAAATGCAAGGATCCAGGAATTTACTCAAGGATTTCCAGATGCCTTCAGAGCTGGCTCAAAGTAAAGATTCCATTGCTTATTTTAGAAAGGGAAGAGGTTTTTGCTTTTGTTTTTTCTCTGCTTTTGCTGCCAGTTCATTTCGATGTCAACTGAAATCATTTTTATTTTTAACTATTTATCTGATTTTGAAGAAGACTTTAAAAATTTATTCACCTTCTCAGTATCTTACTTTGGATACCTTTAGTTATCCACGGTCAGAAATGATTTCATTATTCACCATTAAGGATAAGCACAGCACTGGAAGAGTATCTCCAAAGGCTTGAGCCATTTCAGGAGAAGTGTTTGTCAAATTAGCAGGAGATACAACAGTACTCTGGAGGCTAGAACTATAACTGATACCATCTCCAGTCATCAATACTTAACATTTTTAAGATCAAAACTAAAAACATTTTATTGAACTTTCAAAATGATTTGACATTAACAGAAGAGGATGCTGTTAAAAAAACAGAATTGAGAGGAGGCTACTCAGTTGAGTAACCATTTGTATGGGTGCTTACCTAAATTACTTAAAACCTTTGATTTCTGAGCATTGAGAAAATGATCTTGTTCAAAATAGGTGATCACATCATTAGTGGCACTTGTAGTTTTGGCAGTACTACAACTTAACAAAGATTCATTCTGACCCTCACACCTTTTTCAGGTTGTGAAGGGGGTCAAAGTTGTTCCATAAATACCTTTTTTTGGGGAAGTTAAGATGTTGGCTGAGAGATTACAGAAATTTTATGTACTTATAATTCACTGAGGGATTATAGTGGTTTTATAGAAGCATGTGCCTAATTTATGTAAATGCAGAGAAAAGGCATTTATATTCGCCTAGGGAGAGATAATGAAGGGCCTAGCAGGGGACATGGGACAGGCAAATGGGTTCAGAGACTAGCAAGAAGTTTGATACGACTGGAGCATTGGAAAGATTTATGAATGTATACACATTTGTACAAGCATGTGTTTATGCATGAATATCCACATGTGTATGTTTTTGTTACCTCTAAACCTGATAAGTATGCTGCTCATTGCATCTAACCGTAACTTCAAAGATAGGTTAAGACACAGGATTGATATCCAGAATATATAAAGAAACATTTCAACTAAACAAAAAGGCAAACAACCCAATTAAAACATTGGCAAAAGATATTTTTCCAAAGATGATATACAAATGGGCAGAAATGGTGCTGCTGCTGCTGGTGAAGACAGTTTGGTTGATCCTCAGAAATCTAAGTATAGAACTACCATATGACCCAGAAATCCCACCACTAAATACTCGCAATAATTGAAAGCAGGGACTCAAACAGATATTTTCACACCAGCATTAATAGTGGCATTATTTATACACAAACACACTCACAATGGAATATTATTTGGCCATAAAAAGGAATGAAATCCTGATATATACAACATGGATGAAACTTGAAGACCTGCTGAGTGAAATAAGCCAGACACAAAGGATGAATATTGTATGATATCACAGAACTGAAACAATTAGAATAAGCAAATTTACAGAATCAGAATCTAGAATACAGGTTACCAGCAGACAGAGTGGGGATAAGGAATGGGAAGTTAAGCCTTAAAATGCACAGGGTTCCTAGTTTGAATGATGAAAATGCTTTGTTAATGGATGGTAGTGAGGGTATAACAATATTGGGAATGTAATTGTACACTCCTGAAATATATATCTGGATATGATTAAAGATTGTATATAAGGTGACAGAATTAAAATTTTTTAAAAATTCATGGAAATATACTATGCAAACAGTGAATACTAAGTGAAAGCATGGACTTTAGTTAATAGTACAGTAATAAACATGTGCTATCATCAATTGTAACAATTATCCTACACTAATACAAGGTGTTGGTGTTAGGGTGGTATATGTGAATCCTGTGTTTTATACATGATTGTATTGTTAACCCCAAACTTTTCTAATAAACTAAAAAAAAATCGATCAAGGACAAATTCTTTCAATAATATTTTTTTCTGTGATATTGGTGAGTTGTTAAAGGAAATAAAATTTGTACACCTATATTTTGGCTAATCCGTTAATCACTAATAGGATTATTCTGATACTATCCATAGTAAACTAAATATAAAATTTGGCAGCTAGATTGTCCTCTAGCCCTGTAAACTACATTTTTTGTGGTAAACACATTTTATCTGGACTTTGAACTGTAGGCTAAAGTTAAAGCTTTTTTTTTTTGCCTCAACCCCTTTTTGAATACAGCCTAATTTTTCCCATATTTCCCTAACACAGAACAATAAAGGCACTGACTCTCTTTGACCAAGATGGCGGTGGAAGATACTCCAGGATGACATTCTCCAACAAATCTTTCAACAAGTAGCAAAATGAGCAGAACTATTTACCTACAAACCCTAGGAAAGAGTTAAAGCATTGCAGTAATTATGTAAGAGCCAAATTAAGAAAATGTAGCTTTACAAGTGGAAGGGGGAGTATGTGGTCTTTGGCTAGACCCTCTCCCACCCCATCACACTTGGTGAGATGTGGAACCAGCCTATGAATCCACTGGGGGTTCCTGGCCCTGTTCTGGAGGGAGCAGCAACCTCTAAGCGTAAACAGAGGTTCCTGTACGTCCATGCCAATCCTGGGCCATCTACCTGCTGGCAGCCTGAAAGACTGAAACAGGAAACTCCCCTTGCTTTCACCCTTGAAGAATGTGTCCTGCAGGCAGAAGCAGCTTACAGACAGTTAAAGCTGTATGAAAAACAGACTGTGCAACAGGACTAGATACAAAGACTCAAAAATGGACAGCACAATAATACCTAAGTGTAAAGTAATCATGTTAAAACACTGAATGAAGCTGCATCTGAGCTATAGGTTTTTTTTTTTGTTTTTTTTACTATTATTATTACTTTTATTTCTCTTCTCTATATTAACATTCTATATCTTTTTCTGTTGTGTTGCTAGTTCTTCTAAACCAATACAAATGTAGTAAGAAACGATGATCATGCATCTATGTGATGATGTTAAGAATTACTGATTACATATGTAGAATGGTATGATTTCTAAATGTTGGGTTAATTTCTTTTTTTCCGTTAATTAATAAAAAACAAAACAAAACAAAACAATTAAGTCCAAGTGGCCTGGGGCAAAGGGTTACATGCTCTAAATCATAACACAAAATTCCAAGCAGGGGAGAAAGTCATTTCATAGGTAGTGGAGGGGGCATTCAAATTCTCCTGTAAATGGGAAACTTACTAAGGTCCTGAGCAAGCACAAGACCAGGATGAGACTCAGGTGCAAAAAAGATTCTGAGTTCATTGCACTTCACTTTCCCCTGGGGCTGACCGTCTGGATGGGAGGGCTAAACTCTGAAGGAAGGCACCAGTCAACACTGAGCCAACATGCAGAACTATAAAAGGTGTTTCTTTGGCTTGGTTTGTTTGTTTTCGTTGGCTCCTGACATACAAGGAAATAGCTGTCATAACAGTAGCTGAATACTTACAGACTAAAAAGGGACTAAATCCCAGTGTCAAAACTTCAAAATATTAAAATGTGCAATGTACAACAAAAGATTACAAGATAAACATAGAAACAAGAAATTATAGTCCATCTAATGGAACAAGGTAAAAATCCAGAAACCCTCAGTGAAGACTAGACTTTGGACATAACAAAGATTTTAAAATAATAGTTCTCAATACACTCAAGGAGATAAAGGAAAATACAGATGAAGAACAAAAGGATATCAGGAAAACAATGCATGAACAGTATGAGAATCTCAATAAAAAGATAGAAAATTTTAGAAGGAAGCAAATAGAAATACTGGAGTTGAAGACCACATTAAAGGAAATAAAAAAATTCCCCAGAAGGCTTCAATATCAGACTGGAGCTGGCAGAAGAAAGAATCAATAAGCTTGAAGACAATATAATCAAAATGATTCATGCTGAGGAAAACAAAGAAAAAAATTTTAAAAAGCAAACAGAGCCAAGAGACCTTAGGACACCAACAAATGTACCAATTAAAAATTATGGGGGTCCCAGAAGGAGAAGAGAGAAAGAACAGAAGAAATATTCAAAAAAATAATGGCAGAACACTTCCCAAATTTAACAAAAGACATGACTCTGTACATTTGAGAAGTCCAATGAACCCAAACGGGAAAAATTTGAAGAGAAATATGCCCGGACATACAGTAGTCAAACTGTTTGTTGCAAAGGACACTGAGAGTTATGAAAGCTGCAAAAGAAAAGCAACATGCTATGTAAAAAGGAGTCCTGATTAGTTTAAGTGCCAATTTCTCATGAGAAACCATGGAGGCAAGAAGACAGTGGCATGAAATATACAAAGTGCTAAAAGAAAAGAATCGACAGCCAAGAATTTTTTTTTATCTTATGAGACTTTCTTTCAAAAATGAGAGAGATATTAGGTATCCTGAGATAAATAAAATCTGAGAAGTTCATCATCACTAGACCTGCCCCAGGAGCAACCTAAAGGGAGTTCTTCAGACTAGGAGGAAAGGACAATAGAGAGTGGATGAAAGAAGCATAAACAAGAAAGTTGTGTGTAAGTAAACCATATGGGTAATTATAAATCCTAGTATACTATATTGCATTTTTTACAAGTAACTCCATATTTTACTTTGCATAGGTTATAAAGAGAAAATGCTTTAAAAGTAGTGAGAAGTCTATGGTTTTGGATGTACAGTATATAAAGATATAATTTGTAACACATAGAACAAAAAGATAGAGGAATAGAGAGTTATAGGAACAGTGTACATATATGCTATTGAAGCTAAATTGATATCAAATCAAATATGATTGTTATAGATTTAGGATGTTAAATTTAAGCTCCATGGTAACCATGAAGAAAATATGTGAAAAATATAAACAGAAAGTAATGAGAAGGGATTCAAATGGCACAACACGAAAAATCCAATATATATGAAAGTAGGTAGTAATGAAAGAATCAAGGTACAGAAAAGGCAGAAAACTAACAAATACCAAGTAGCAAAATGGCAGAAAAAAGTCCTGCATTACCAGTAGTTATTTTAGATGTAAATGGATTTAACTCTTGTCAAAATGCAGAGACTGGAAGAATGGATAAAACAGAAACATGATCTTACTAAGAGATGTTCACAAGAGACTTGCTTTAAATTAAAAGATAAAAACAGCTTGAAAGTGAAAGAATAGAAAAAATATATCATGAAAGTAGTAAACAAAACTACTGGGTAGCTATACTAAAATCAGACAAAATGAACTTTAAGTTAAAAGTTTTTATAAGTGGCAAAGAACGTTAATATAGACTGATAAGGGGTCAATTCAACAAGAAGATATAACAATTATAAACAAATATGCACCTAATGGCAGATCCCCAAACTATATGAAGCAAATATTGGCAACTTGAGGGAGAAATAAGTGGTTCTACACCAGTAGTAGGAGACTTCAATACATTGCTTTCATATTGAGTAGAACATCTAGACAGAAGATAGTAAGGCTACAGAAGACTTCAATGCTACTCTACACTAACTAGACCTAGCAGACCTATATAGAATACCGCACCCAATGCCAACAGGATCTACATTTTTAACTACCACATGTGGAAAGATCTCAAATCAGAGAAAAAACCTTGCAACTGGAGGATCAAGAAAAAGAAAATTAAAACTAAGCCCAACATGAGGATAAAGAGTGAAGTAAAAATTAGAACAAGGATACATAAAATAGAGGATTAAAAAAAAAGAGACAGAGAAGCAATGAAACCAAAAGTTGGTTCTTTGAAAAGATTAATAAAATCAACAAACACTTACTAGACTGACAAGGAAAAAAACAGAGTACAAAAATAACTAAAATCAGAAATGAAAAGGAGAACATTAACCCACAGAAATAAAAAGGATTATAAGTACTATGAGCAACTGTCTGTATACCAACAAATTAGATAATCTAGATGAAATGGAAAACCTCCTAGGAACACATAAACTGCTTACACATACTCAAAAGAAGTAAATGACCTCAACAGACCAATAACAAGTAAGAAATCAAAACAATAATTAAAAACCTCTCAAAAAAGAAAAGCCCAGATGGTTTCGCTGTAAATTTTACCAAACTTTCCAGAATAATTAACACTAATCCTGCTCAAAATCTTCTAAAAAGTTAAAGAGGAGGGAAGACTTCATCACTCATTCCATCATACAAAGATAATCTTAATACCAAAGCCAGATAAAGATACCACAATAAAAGAAAATTAAAGACCAATATTCTTTGTGACTATAGGTGCAGAAAACCTGAACAAAATACTTGCAAACTGAATCCAACAGCATATTAACAGAATTATACACCATGATCAAGCGAGATTTATTTCAGATATGCAAAGCTGTTCATCATAAGAAATCAAGTAATATAATACTCCACCTTAAACAAAGGCATAAAACCATTTGATCATGTCAATTGATGCAGCAGTCCTTCTTAATAAAAACACTTAGAAATTTAGGAACAGAAGGAAACCTTCTCAATATGATAAAGGGTATATGTGAAAAATCAACATCATATTCAGTGAAGAAAGACTCAAAAATTTCCCTCTAAGATCAGGAACAAGACAAAAATGCTCATTCTCACCACTGCTATTCACACTGTACTGGAAGTTCTAGCCTGAGTAATTAGGTAAGAAAAAGAAATAAAAGGCATCCAAATTAGAAAAGAAGTAAAGCTATCCCTTTTGCAGATGACATTATCCTATATAGAGAAAATCCAAAAAAATCCACAACCACTTACCAGAACTAATAAATGAATCCAGTGGTGACAGCTTACAAGAGTAACATGCAAAAATCAGTAGTATTTCTATACACTACTGATGAAGAATCTAAATAGGAAGTCAAGAAAAAATTCCATTTGCAGTAACAACTAAAAGAATCAAATATCTAGGGATAAACCTGACTACAGTTGTACAGGATTTATATATGAAATACTACAAAACAATGCTAAGATTAATCAAAGAAAACTTAAGTGGAAGGACATTATGTTTTCATGGATTGGAAGACTAAATATTCTTAAGATGTCAGTGCTACCAAAAGCAATTTGCACATTCAACATAATCCCAATCAAATTTCTAACAACCTTCTTTGCAGAAATGGAAAAGCCAATTGTTAACTGTATATGGGAATTTAAGTGGCTCTGAGTAGCCAATACCACCTTGAAAAAGAGAAATGAACTTGGAGGAATCACAATTATTGATTTAAAATGTATTATAAAGCCATAGTAATCAAAACAGCATGAAATCAAATTGAGAATTCAGAAATCAACCTATAAATTTGTGGGCAACCAATTTTTGACACAGCTGCCAAGACCACTCAATTGGGAAAGAATAGTCTCATTAACAAAGACTGCTGGGAAAACTGGATCTCCATTACAAAAGAATGAAGGTGTACTACTATATAAAAAAATGTATTCAAAATATAAGCCAGTACCATAAAAGTCCTATAAGAAAACTTAGGGAAGCATCTTCCAGACTGTATGTCAGGCAATGATTTCTTAGATTTTACACCCAAAACACAAGTAATGAAGAAGATAATTGAGACCGCCTCAAAATGAAAAACTTGTGTATTAAAGGACTTCATCATGAAAGTAAAAAAATAAACTTCAGAATGGAAGAAAATATTTTACAACCACATATCTAATAAAGGTCTAACATCCAGAGAATATAACAAACTCCTTCAACTCAACCACAAAAAACAAGCAATTAAAAAAAAATTGGGAAAAATGTTTGAATAGACATTTCTCCAAAGAGATACAGATGACTAAAAAGCACATACAAAGATGCTCAACATCATTAGCCATTAGGGAAATGCAAGTCAAACCCACAAAGAGATACCATTTCACACCTACTAGAATGGCTACTATTAAAAAAAATGGAAAATAAAAAGTGTTGCAAAGGAGGTGCAGAACTAGGAACACTCATTTACTGTTGGTGGAAATGTAAAATGCTGCAGCTGCTGTGGAAAAAAAAGTTCAACATTTCCTCAGGAAATTAATTATGTTTACCAAATGACCCAGGATCCAACTTCAAGGTATATACCCCCTCTGCTGGTTTGAATTTGTCATGTACCCCAGAAAATCCATGCTCTTTAATTCTCATTTGATATTGTTGGGTAGGATCCTTTTTATTGTTTCCATAGAAATGTGACCCACCAAACAGAGGGTGGTAATTTCTGTTTAGATGGTTCTCATGGACATGTGTCTCTACCCATTTAAAGTGGGGTTGCTTACTGGATACCTTTAAGAGAGAACCATTTTGGAAAAAGCTTTAGATTTGAGAGAGCCCAAAAACTCATAGATCTTTAGAGATGCAGAAGGAGAATACCCCCAGAAATCTTTAATAAACGAGAAGCCAGGAGAGAAAGCTAGCAGATGTCCCATATGGCTTCCCAGCTAAGAGAGAAACCCTGAATTTCCTTGACCCTTTTTTTGGATTTAAGGTATCTTCTTCTGGATGCCTTAGAAGAATCTATGGAAAGTCCTATTGTCTGATGATTATGATCCCTGCATACTTTATAGAAAACCAACAAGAGTATTGTGGGATCTGTATAAATGGAACCACTGCCAGTCCAGACTAAATGGGACAGAAAAGGGACAAATTGAAGGAAAAAATAACTTCAGAGGTAGAGACATGGAAGCCAATGTCTGAAGCCAAGAGACCTTGGACCAGGAGAGCAGATCCACCCAAGGATTTGGAAAGGGTGAGTTTGCCTGGGAGGCAGAGAGTGGGCCTTTCACCTCAGTGTTCTGGAAGAGTTGTACCCTAGGTCTTGGAGATGGTGGAGTGCATTCCTTGGGGATTCAGGAGAGCCTGGCTGCCACCCTATTGCTCTGGAAGAGTTGAGCCTGTGCCTTGGAGATGGCAGAGAGCCCAGGTGTTGCCCTGATGCTTGGAGAGGGTGGAGCTAAGAAAAAGGGGGTCTCCCCAATGTCCTTCAAGGTTGCAATTCTCACCTCAGCATATGGAGAGAGCCGGGCTGCTATATAAGCCCTCAGAAAGGATGGGACTGCTGTTTTCCTAAAGCTCTGAGGATAAATGACTCTCAGACTTTGAAATCTAATGGAGTTTGCCCTTCAGGTTTTCAGAACAATTTGGGTCAGGTGACCCCTGTGTTCCTTCCAATTTGTCCCAATAGAAATGGAAATATAAATACTATGACTGTCCCTCCCTTGTATGTTGGCAGCAGATAATTTGTTCTGAGTTTTAGAGGTCCATAGCTAGAGAAGAATTTTTAAAAACATTTTTATTGACAAATCTTCACACATGTATAGTCCATACATGGTGTACAACCAATGGCTCACAATATCATCACTTTGTGCTGTATTTATCACCATGACCATTTTTAGAACATTTGCAATCACTCCAGAAAAAGGAATAAAAAGGAAAAAGAGAAAACTCATATATCCCATACCCCTTACCACTTCCTTTCAATTGACCACTAGTATTTCAATCTACCCATTTATTTTAACCCTTATCCTCCCAGTTATTTATGTATTTATGTATTTATTTATTTATTTTATTTATTATCCATATTTTTTATTCATCTGTCCATACCCTGAATAAAAGGAGCATCAGACAAAGGTTCTCACAATCACATAGTCACATTTGTAAAAGCTGTATCATTATACAATCATCTTAAAAAATCAAGGCTACTGAAACACAACTCAAAAATTTCAGGTACTTCCATCCAGCCACTCCAATATACCATAAAGTATATAAGAATAACCTCCAGAATAACCTCTCGATTCTGTCTGAAATCTCTCAGCCACTGAAACTTCATTTTGTTTCATTTCTCTCTTCCCCCTTTTGGTCAAGGAGGCTTTCTCAGTCCCATGGTGCTGGGTGCCAGATAATCCGGGAATTCTGTCCCCTGTTGCCAGGGAGATTTACACCCCTGGGAGGCATGTCCCATGTGCAGTGGGGGGAGGGAGGGCAGTGAGTTTGCCTGCTGAGTTGGCTTATAGAGAGAGATCACCTCTGAGCAACAAGAGAGCTTCTCTGGGGTGATTCTTAGGCATAATTTTAAGTAGGCTTAGCCTATCCTTTGCAGGAATAAGTCTCAAAAGGACCAACCCCAAGACTGAGGGTTTGGCCTATTGATTTGGTTGTCCCCACTGCTTGTGAGAGTATTAGAAATTCTTCAAATGGGAAGTTGAATATTTCCTCCCTTCTCCCCAGTTCTCCAACAGGACTTTATTCATTTTTCATTGCCCAAATTACTCTGGGATATATTGGGGCATCACACTAGCCTGGACAAACCAATAAGATCTCATGTCCTATTCAAGATTCCAGGTACTTATGGTGTTCAACTAAACTGACAATACAAGTTATGTTAGGTAATGCACTACCCAAAATATACATTTTTTACCAAATAAGCATCTCTCCCTTTTGTCTCACACAGAAGTTGAAGTTATAAAGTATGGACCATATATCCTTTACCCTGCATTCTGATCTACCCCTGTCTTCTCTAGATCAGCTTCATTCATATTGCTGGAAGAATCTGATCCCTTTTTCAACTTTTTATATAGTTCCTCTATGGGGTAATGCTGACTTTCATAGCTTCAGAGCTCTAACTCTGAGTCTCAGGTATCATATAAACACCTGAAGTTTCTGGGAATGACCAGGTTATATACAAACAGCTCAGTATCTCAGAATTTACAAATAACAATTACAACTCCTGAATATACAGGACTGCTAAAAGAGCCCTACAATCTAGGGCCCTTACAATAGGCCCCAACCTGATAACCCATGCTCTCAACTTTAGGTCACTGAGTTTTTATATTATAATTAGTCCATATGAGTGAGGCATGATAATATTTGTCTTTTTGTTTCCACCATTTCATTCAACATTCTGTCCTTAAGGTTTATTCACCTAGTTGCACCCCTCATAACTTCATTCCTTCTTGAGGCTGGTCAGTAGTCCATTGTATGTATGTATACAACACAGTTCCCCCTTCCATTCCTCAGCCCTTAGGCCACCTCCATCCATTGTGAACTGAACTGTGAACACTGCCACCATAAACCCCAGTGTGCAAATGTCCATTTGTGTCTTTGTGTCCCCGCCTCCCCTCAGTTCCTTCAGGCATATACTGAACCATGAGGTTTCAGGATCATATGGTAACCCCACCCCTAGACTCCTATGGAACCATCACACTGCCCTCCAAGGGGCTACTCCTCTCAGTTCCCTACAACACTGAATACGTACATCACTAGAGAAGAATTTTGCCTTAGATCAGACCATGCCTGTAGCTGACTTTGTTGAGATTTTGTTCTGTTTCTGACTTTGTATTGTATTTGTATGTTACTGAAATGGTTTAAGGCTTTGTGATATTGTGATGAAATTAATACATTTTGCATTTGGAAAGAACATGTCTTTTGGGGGTACAAAGGGTGGAATGTATCAGTTTGAAACTATGCTATACTCCAGAAAAGTCATGCTGTTTAATCTTTGTCCAATATTGCTAGGATCCTTTTGATTGTTTCCAGAGAGATGTGACCCACCCAATTGTGGGTGGTAACTTTTGATTAAATGATTTCCATGGACATGTGTCTCCACCCATTCAAGGTGGGATTGCTTACTGCAGAACCATTTTGGAAAAAGCTTTAGAGCCAAGAGAGCCTACACAGCCAGAGATCTTTGGAGATGCAGAAGGAGAACACTCCCAGGGAATCTATGAATCAAGAAGCCAGGAGAGAAAGCTAGCAGATGTCTTGCGTGCCTTTCCAGTTGAGAAAGAAATTCCAAACATCATTGGTCCTTTCTTTGGAGTTAAGGTATCTTTATCAGGATGCCTTAGTTTGGACATTTCTATAGCCTTAGAACTATAAACTTTCAACTTAATAAATCCCTTTTTAGAAGCCATTCAATTTCTGGATATGGCATTCTGGCAGCTTTTGCAAACTAAAACATCCCCCAAAGAATTGAAAGCAAGGACTTGGATAGATATTTGCACACTGATATCATGCAGCATAATTCACAACTGACAAATGATGAAAGCAACTCAAGTGTCCATCAACAGATAAACAGATAAACAAAATGTGATAGATACGTAAAATGGAAAATTATTCACCTGTAAGAAGGAACACATTTCTTATACACGCTACAACATGGATGAATGCTGAAGACAATATATTGAGTGAAATATGCCAGACACAGAAGGATAAATCCTGTTTCATCTCACTGATTTGTAACAATTAGTATAAGCAAATTCATAGAGTCAGAAACTATAATACAGGTTACCAGGGGTCAAGATGGGGTTAGGGAATGGAGAGTTAGTGCTTAATTGAAATAGAATTTGTTTGGGGTGATAGAAATGTTTGGAATGGTTGGCAGTGATGGTCGCACAGCATTATCAATGTAATTAACACCACTGAATTATAAATTTAAATATGGTTAAAAGGGGAAATTTTAATTTATAATTATATTTCTAGTACAAAATAAAAAAAAAAAAAAAAGAGCCACAGGACTCAACAACACAAACTGTGAATCCCAATGTAAACCATGGGCTATAGTTAATAGTACAATTATAATATCTTCACCAATTTTAACAAAGTTAACACACCAATGCCAAGTGCTAATAGTAGGGGAAACTATGTGTTGGGGGATGGACTATATGAGAACTTCGCATTGACAGTATGATTTTTCTCTCAACATACAGCTTCTCTAATTAAAAAAAAATCCTGGCCCATTCCATGTCTCTCCCACCCCACCCCACCCTGAAAAGAATGTCCAATTTATACTGCAAAGCACTTAAAAAATGTGGTAGAAACTTAAAAAAAAAGTTTGGCTCTGAAATTTGAGTCATAAATAGGGAAAAAATGCCTACTCACTGATTCTGACCCTAAAAAAGTATAGAAAACTTATTTTATTTATTCTATCTCATATATTGAACAAATGAGAAGATATTTTTTAAATGATAAACAGTGTTACTAGAACTAAAGGGAAAGAAATCTGCTATTTCAGGCTAAGTATCAAAATCAATAAACTGATGCTTTCCTGAGGGGAAATGTGAATTCAGATAGTCAGTTAAAAGCAATATCTTTTATAATGTTTTAATCATCTCAAGAAATAATGTTCATTAGATTAACTAGGATATCTACCCTTGCTTTCTTTTTTATCTCAAGACAACAGACTGAAACAGATGAAGTTTAAAGGTATTAGAAAATGAAAAATAGTAATTTGCCTGAAACAATGAAAGTGGTATTCTCACATTTTATTCTTTTTTACTTATAAATATTAGAAATACAATTTAAAATGGCATTATATATTGCAAAGTGACTCTAAATCAGGATATACGTGATATTTAAATCACAAGCAGAAATAGTCTTTGAATCCATTTGACCTGAAAATGGATTCTCAGTAACTAGTTGTGTATCTGGTGCCTGTTTGAATCTGTTGTGTATCCCAGAAATGCCATGTCCTTTAATCCTCATTCAATATTGCTAGGTGGTATCTTATTGTTCCCATGGAGATGTGAGCCATCCAATTGTGGGTAGTAACCTTGGGTTAGATGTTTCCATGGAAATGTGTCTGTACCCATTCTGGGTGGGATTGCTTACTGGAGCCTTTTAAGAGAAATCCATATTGGGAAAAGCTCAGAGCCACCAGAACCAACAGAAAGGACAGAGCCTCAGGGAAGCTGTTAAAGAGAAAGCCAGCAGATCATTCCACGTGCCTTTCCAGCTGAGAGAGAAACCTTGAACATCATTGGCCTTCTTGAACCAAGGTATCTTTCACTGGATGCCTTAGATTGGACATTTTTATAGCCTTGCTTTAATTTGGACACTTTCACTGCCTTAGAACTGTCAACTAGCAACTTAATAAATTCCCACTTCAAAAAGCCATTTCGAGAGTGCTTGGGTGGTTCAGTGGTAGAATGCTCACCTTCCATGCGGGAGACCTGGGTTTGATTCCACGGATCATGCACCCCCCACCAAAAAAAAAAAGTTAACAAAAAAACCAAACGGGTTAGGGTGCATAGGTGGTTCAGTGGTAGAATGCTCGCCTTCCATGCAGGAGACCGAGGGTCAATTCCCAGACCATATAGTCCTCCCCCCCCCCCCCAGAAAAAGCCATTCTTTTTCTGGTATATTGCATTCCAGGAGCTTGCAAATTAGAGCATATCTCAATAGGAAATTTGACAGGTGAGCTCTTTTCATAATTAAACCGCAACATTCCGCACATATCTATCCGCTACCTGTTATATGTTAGGTACTATATTAGCCGCTAAAAATATAGAAGTGAACAAGACATACAAACTCCCTGACCTCATGAAGCCTACATTCATAGATAAATAAATAAATAAATAAATAAATAAATAAATAAATAAATAAATAAATAAATATTTCAGATTGAGATAAGTACTATGAGAAATAACAAATCATCGAGGGATGACAGCACTTGATGTGTGGAGGCTGTAGACAGTCAAGCATTTTAGCCAGAAGCATGTTTGTAAGGATCCATATTCTCAAGTATAAAATGCTTTTGATGATCATGATCAAAACCTTTTTGTCAAGTGCCATGGATTTCTGCCAGCACAGATCAACACAGATTGCCCAAACGTGGACTGGTCTTCATAGTGCACCTTCTCTATCCCTTCATTAGAATTCATGGGAATTTTCAGTTGACTTTATTCTCACTTGCACAGATAGTCAGGGGTAAGCCTGGTCCTATAAATCAGGTTTCCTAACACCCAGTCAAGTATTCTTTTGTAGTCTTTTATTCACTCTGTTTCCATATTAGCAAAGGAGAATGATTAAATTACAGAAAAAGAAAATAAAGGCATTTTAAAAATCAAGGGTTAGTATCATTAGGAATAATAAAAGAATATTCAATACCTAACATAAGAGTATTTCATACACAGAAATTCTATGGCTCATTAAGTGTAACTCAGTAAAGATCATTATGTATATTCATTAAAAAAATTTTAACAGAACTGGTTAGTTTATTGATTGATAAAAATATTAATAATGTAAACAGGTGGAGATATTTCAATTCTAATATCGCATGTAAAGATCACCAACTGAGAAAAATAATTATTCCCTTAAAAAATGGTTTGCGTTCACGTTGCATATTTCTGCTGTTCTCCATTGTCTTCAATATTGGCTACTGCCAGAGGCATGTATTAGACAAGATAGAAAAATGGTCTGGTCTAGAATGGCAAATTCTATGTTTCCTTAATACAGTCTCCTGGAATGACAGCAGTTATGTATTTTTAAGTCTGCTCTTCCATTATGGCGATAAATGGTTATTTAAATACAGTCAGGTTCAAATTACACCAGTGTAAAATGCAGCAGGGAAAAGTATCAAAGACAAAGAACTTTTAAATAAATCTCTTCTCTCCTCCTGCCATATGAGGTAATTTCTATGCCAGATGGCAGATGTTTATGCTGGTACTTAAAAGAAGTAAAAATTAAATGGATCTCAAACTTAATTGTTTTTAATTTAAAAATGCTCTCAAATAAAGGGAAGTTGGTAGAGTTTCATTTTAAATGATCTAAAAAACTAGGGGTAATAACACACAATTTTAAGTTGGAAAAAAGTTAACCCTTAAGTGATTCATTCTTTGAGTCCATTATGACTCTTTTTTTTAACTGATTTTGATGTAATTTTAAAAGATAAGTCATTGTTTCTAGATGCTATGGCAAGACATCACCTAAGACTATATTTTAGTAGATAATGATTCAATTAACTCTTTGGAATTGAGCAAGAGATGAGTTATTTAGAAACTCTTAATTCTTATCTAATCCTTGCTAGTACAAGTCAGAAAAATTACCTGGTATTCAAGACTGTTTTATTAGGATTAGGATCGACATGGATGACAGAAAACCTTCCTCCCCATTGTTACTCCTGCTCACCCTGACCACAATGATCAATTCATCAGTAAGAAACCTCTTCTTCTAATGAAGACTTAGTGTAGTGAGAAAAATCATATTATGATGTTGAAATTTATTGCTCAAAAAACAAACTCAACCTAATATGTGGAAAATTTTTTTCTCTTCTGTAAATATGTTAATGCTGATCAGATGCTAATCCTGCTTTCTTGATCTAAAATGTAGAATGAGGTATTTTAGCACCTAGTCCTGGAAATCCCAGCTGAAGGGCAATTATAAGATCAAATGACTAGTGAACACCTGATTTTTGCATTTAGACACTCCCAAAATATTTCCTTTTGTACAAAGAATGTAGAACAATGGACAATTTTGGGGAACTAATTTTAGCTTAGTAAAGTATAATGAAACTTATTCCAGTTATTAGCCACAGGAACTAAAAAAATGTGCAATATTCTTGAACTTCTATATTATGAACAATCAATTCAAAAAATCTCAATTTAGTGTCTAGGATGGGGTTGCTATTGCATCTTTTTTGAAGACATAGAGGCATTTAAGTAAAATGCTTTCATTATCCAAGGCTAAGTTTCCATTTCATTTTTAATTCTGTGCAAAGCCTAAAACACTTTCCCATTGATATCACTGAGGCAGTGTTATCAACTACTTAGATAAAAAAAGACAGCCTAGTCCAACAACCTGGGCAATTGTGACTTCCTCTCAATGCACAGCAGCCTCTCTTATGGTGAAGACCAGTCTCAATGAATTTTGCCCAGATATTCTCAAAAGGTGGACATCCTTTACACAAGTGCTTTCTATTTTTCAGTAGGTCCCCAAAGCTCTCACAAGTCAGTCCAAGATGTCTGCAGG